>NC_056749.1:453508874-453676374 GCF_019279795.1 Protopterus annectens | reverse complement strand
AACAGTTATTCAGTAATATTTGTGAACAGACAAGAAATAATATCCATTAGCAATTACACATATATTTGCTAATTAGATTACACTCATATAAAAGTAGAGGCAACTATTACAGTATGAAAGAAAGTCATACATTAGCAGACGTTAAGCACTGAGTATTTCAAGAAGTATATTAGTAGGTTTGTCAGGCAGATAATAGATCATGTGATTAGTGCTTACAAAGCTAAATACATGAAGGTGAGGGAAGAAGCAGAAAATCTTAATATTGTATCTAAGAACTGTATATATGGCTGTAATAAGGCTTATCTTAGAAGTATGCAGGTGGGAGTAATCTGTGTCACAAAATGATGTATGTAGCTAAGAGATACTAGTAAAACTATTTAGGCATTGGTGAAGATTGGCTGGGGAGTGTAGGATTTTAAATAAAGAGAAATGATCTGATGATATGGGAAGTAGAAGTCACCATTGGATTTAATGCTAGAGTGCTACAGAAGCAAATCCATTGATTTGATAGGTGAAGTTTCAGTTGCGTTTTAAATAAGTTTGCATTCTAAATTGATTTCAATGAAAGTGAGATGTGCTTCCATATGTTACTTGCACTACTTGGATATATAGAGTCACCTGCGTATTAGAAGACTTGGTTATAGTGATTAGTGATTTTTCTCTAGAGACTAAATTTCTATTGGGGCAGTAGTGTTGCATTAAGTTGCTAAGGGCCAGGCAATTTTATGGCTTATAGAGAAGTATGTATGTTGTAGTTAGCTGAGAGAGAACTAGATGATGTGATAGTTATAACTAGTTTAATTCTCTGAAGGCAGTGGCTCTGTAGCTTATCCTGGATTTAACAGTTTAGTGACTGAGGCACCAAACAGTTTTGGATTATTTCTGTGAGTGTTTTGATTGGATGAGTATAGGTTTTCCTTTCTATGTTGATAAGTTGTTTTGCTTTTTAGTTGCCTATATGCTAGTAAAGTAGGACATGATTGTTGTTTTTTTGTCCAGACCATTCAAAGTTTGACTCTTTCTTTCATGAATTATTTAATTGCTAAGGATAGTCATAAGTAAAGCTATGGAGAGAGTATTTAGTGATTCCCAGTTTAGGAGAGGTAGTGTATTAATAGAAGTGTTGTCATTTAACATTGTGAGTTTTCTTACCAAGCTGTAGTGATGTATTTTGGAGCTGTTATTATGGTAATTTATGGTATAGATCAGTAAGTGAGCACTTAGACTATAAACAGAGTTCCACTGGATGATATTTTGTTTGGAGAGGATGTTAGGTTCCATTTGAGGGTTGGTGTAATAAGAGTGGTTATAGCTTTGTTATATCAAGATGGTGTAATAATAAATGGGGTGAACTGTTATATAAGTATATAATTTTTTTTCATACACCTTTATTGAATTATTACCTGTGACATAGGCAAATTTACATTCATATAAAAGTAATCAAACTATATTAACAAATAAACATTATACTGCACGTAAACTGCTGTATAACATATAACCTAAGCAATATTGCATAAATTATTCAATTCTTTTTTTTTTTTTTTTTTTTTTTTTTTTTTTTTTTAACAAGAAACATCTTCCTTAAATCATCACTTACTACATAGGTAATCATTCATTTATATAAATGAAAATAAACCACACCAACACAATCCTAGTATATATGTATATTATTGCTTGGATTTTCAGATTGTATGGTTTGATAATCTATATTAATATCACCCAATATTGCAGTTTTATAATGGATGTTTGAGGGGGGGATCAGCAGAGAATATCTTCCATTGTTTCAGCATCGTTTCCTTGAGGTATGTATATATCCATGATTGCAATGGTTTTGTGAGTATTTAGTTTATGTATAGTTAGTAGGATTTCTGAGTTAGAGAAAGTTAGCAGGGTGTGGGGGAAGCTTTGCTTGATAGGAAAGCTATTGACAGTGGTGCACGATTACTATAACAACAAGACTGGGGAATTTGCCTTTTCCTTGGTATTATGAAATCTCAAAATTGGTTTATATGATTAGTTGTGAGGGTTCTAAAACATTGCGTTTTATTTGCATGCTCTAAGATTATGTTTTGGAGCATGCACTATTTGTAATGCTTGGCCCAATTCCAAAAGACTTGCTGTCAGTGTAAGTAACCACTACAGTAAGTGATTTACATTGACAGCAGGCCTTTTAGAATATGGTTAAATCTGGACCTTGGTGTAAGCCTGTTTATAGGCAGCCCTTAAGCCAAGGTAAGTCACTTACACCAAGAGCAGGTCTTTTAGAATATGGGCCAGTTGTGTGTTGTGTTGCTTCTCTAATCCTATCTGAATTGCTCTTCACTTTACAATAAAATCTTAATTTGTTTTAAATCTCATACAAATAACCTTCCAGCAGTTTTTGAAGTAGTTCACATTTGCATCGCAATTTTAGTTTTGTCCAGCTCTAGGAGTTTGTCATCTCTTACATTCATCTCATCAGTATTTCTACTCATACCTACTTTTTCCTGCTCCTGCTCTTATCATGTCTCTACTTTGATGACATAACCACACCTAGACTTTATAACCAACATATTTGCTGAAGCCAGTCCAAATTACAAACTTTCCTTACATATCTTGCTCTCTTAGCAGGTCTAAATGAAACCAGCCAAAAAGACAAGGATGTCAAGATGTCGTCTATTTATACTATATGAAAAAGTCACCTAACGTGTAACAAAGGCACCATTCAATAACACTGATATGTTAATTACTTCAAAGATAGGTTCCTCACTACCACATACGTAATTCTTACCTTCTTCTTTGCCACATCTATTATCCTTCTTGGCAAATGAGGTTTGGTAACAAACCAATTTGTCCAGGGATATCTTTAGAGGGTGTTAGATGAATATAGTAGTGGGAATTAAAAGAGTGGAGAGGATAAAGGGTTAAACTGGAATAAGGGATGATTGGGAGGAAATGAGGTAAGGGTTATGGTTGCCACCCATCCCGTTGTCAGCAGGACACTCACGGTTTGAGTCCTCTCATCCCGCTTCCCGCGGTCACCAAGCGTGGGACTTTAAAAGTCCCGTTTTTCCCCTTTGCGCTTCGCATTTTAAATTGCCGTGGAAAAGCTGAAAATACTTCCGGTTTTTTCACGGCAATGCGGCTACGTCACCACCCGGACCTGCAGTTAGAGGAATTCTCTGCTAGGTCCGGGTGGTAATGCAGCACAGTAATTGGCTGCAGCCATTGTAGGGGGCGGGAACTTCTTCTGAAGAGCCCCATAAAGGTTGCAGCTGTAGAGCACTAAGCTCTATAGCAGCTGCAACAAAAGATCTGATTTTTTTCTCCAGCCAGCCAGCCAGCCAGCCAGCCAGCATTGAAGCCAGCCAGCATTGAAGCCAGCCAGCATTGAAGCCAGCCAGCCAGCATTGAAGCCAGCCAGCCAGAATTGAAGCCAGCCAGTCAGCCAGCCAGCCAGCATTGAAGCCAGCCAGCCAGCCAGCATTGAAGCCAGCCAGCCAGCATTGAAGCCAGCCAGCCAGCCAGCCAGCCAGCATTGAAGCCAGCCAGCCCAGCCAGCCAGGAAAGAAGCAGCAAGGGAGCCTGCCAGCCAGCCAGGAAAGAAGCAGCAAGGGAGCCTGCCAGCCAGCCAGCCAGGAAAGAAGCAACAAGGGAGCCTGCCAGCCAGCCAGCCAGGAAAGAAGCAGCAAGGGAGCCTGCCAGCCAGCCCAGCCAGCCAGGAAAGAAGCCAGCAAGAGAGCCAGTCAGCCAGCCCAGCAATAACTGTGAGTGGTAAGTAGATAATTGCATTTTGTGGCTTTAGTTATTTAAAATGGGAATAGTGTGCTTTATTTAAGTTTTTAATGTTTAGAGGTAGATGGGGATGTAGTATGTAGTATTTAAATTTGTGCAGTGGTTATTTTGAGACTTTTGTACTAGTTTAAAATGGGAATATATTGTGGTTTAATTTTTTTAATGTTTAAAGGTAGATGGTGGGTGCAGTACGCAATATTTAAATCTGTGTAGTGGTTAGTTTGATATTTTTGAGTAGTAGTTTTAAAGATATAAAACCTGAATGTATATGTAATTGTTATTATTCTTGGGGGTATGATTTGGAAGCATTACTTTTAAAAGGCTGAACTGTGTATAGAAGTTGTTTGTTTCTGTTGGGGGGCAGTGAAATATAAACTTAGTGTGACGATTTCTATTGTCGTAGCTTTTTCTGGGTATTGTCTGTTTGCAGATAGGAAATGTTTGAGCATAGTTTGCACTTTTTTGTATGGAAATATGCACTATAATGCTGTTTTCAGGAAGTTACGATATACTGTTTAGGTAATTTTTCCTGTTCCTGCAAGTCCATGTCTATGTGGTACAAGTCTACCTTTTGAGGGGGAATGTTAACAGTTAATGTAATTCATTTATTATTCTAGTAGGTACACCTTGCCAATTTGCCAAAGCTGTTTCAAGATTGTTTTCATTTATACTTGTAAATGTGTGCATTTAATTTATTATGCATTTTTAATAAGGTTAAAATGTACTGCTTTGCTTGTAATGTGAATATGGGTGTGTTACTTTTACTTGGGCCTGTTTATTGCATTGCTGTGCTGGATTAATTGCTATGTTTTGAGGTAAAAGGAGCCCATGGAGTCTGCTGTACATTGTAGTTTGTTACTTCTCTTGCAAGAAGTATTTTTAAAAGTTAAAATGTTTGGACTTTTTTCCCGTTTATTTTTTTTTTTGTGGATGGATGCTCAGAAGTTAATGCAATGTATTTGAGATTAGTGTGTGTGCAGTAATAGTTCACTTCATTTAAATGGTTTGAGTTTTCAGTATGCTGTAATGTCACAATGTTGCATCCATAACTAATACTGCATCTCCTTTAACAACTCTGGTGATGTCGTGGTGGGGGTGTGGCCAGTGTCATGTTGGCCACACCTCTGTCCTGTTGACCACACCCCCATACCCTACTTTGCCCTTGTTAAAAGGTGGCAACCCTGGTAAGGGTAGGGAGGGGCATAAGATGTTTATGCACGTGTAACTGGGTAAGGAATTACATTTTGGCATAAACTTGCTAAGGCAGGTACCATGTCCTAGATGACTTGTGCAGGTAGGCCTTGGGTGTGAGTGGAGACATGATGAGGTTTGGTGAGTGAAATGAGTTTTTTTTTTTTTGCTCAGATCTCTCTAGGGTGGTTGTTTGGGGATGCTGAGAGGGTCGGCTTGGTAGTTTGCAGACTCCGTGGGGTGGCAGGGTCATTTAATTAGTAGTATGGGAATGAGGATAGTGGGTGCGGCTGATTAAAAAATTATTTTCTACCTACCAGAGCATTTGTTCGGGAGAAACGAGTCAATGTTGTTTGGTCCATATGTTTAACAGTAGCGGACATAACCTTGTTTTGTGAGAGATTACTGTCATTAAACTTGGTAATACACTATGGGTTTTAGGTGTTTTGCAGCATGGAAGAGCTTCCGTAAAATGGTAGAGGTAAAGAAGACTAATGGTAAAGAATCATGTGGGAAGTGACTATGTTCATTTGGGGTTCCAAGAATATGTACTGACTGGTGGTGATGGGGAGGCTTGGGTTTTCCTTATTTCATTAAGACCTGTGTAAGTTATTGCCTTAATTAAAAAAAAAGTCCATATGGAGTCTTCTTCAACATTAAGAAGAGTTGTGGCTCAGTGTGTAGCCTGGAGCCACTTTTCATTCAAAAAAAAAAAACAAAAAACAAGGGCACAATTTATCTCCCTGGCATGTTATGTGGAGTGACTGGGTCTTGCCTGATGCTTTGCTTTGTTTGCCGTGTTCCTTCTGGTCATTGTTGATTCACTATAAATTGAGGTTGCTAAATGATGGTTGCAGTTGCAGTTCGTAAGTGTATGCCTTGTTCTGAAAAGAGCAGTTATGATGTTCCCAGGCTTTCAGGTACCCATGTTTAACATTTGTGGTCACTGTGCATGTTTAGGTGATGATTTAACCATGGTGTCTTTTCCTTTTTTTTGTTATAGATTTATTTATTTTATTTATTTATTGACATTTGTTAACTGGGTTAGTTCAGCTGAGCTGGGGGCCCATTTTCATTGGAGACCCAAGGAGAAAAGCTCCAGAAATAATACAAGTAAGTATCATATTTACAACATATTAAAGTAGGACCACAGAAATATAGTACAAGTAAAAATTTGTGCACAGCAGTACAATGAATAGGTAAAATAACAATTAAGTACAATTTCCAAAACTTGAGAACAATAGTATATAGCATAGTCCAAATAACAATTAAAAGGTTTAGAGAATATTGCACTAAGGAGCACAGTATGAATACAGTTTGCTAGGACTGCAGTATGAATACAGTTTGCTAGGAGTACAGTATGGATACAGTTTGCTAGGAGTACAGTATGGATACAGTTTGCTAGGAGTACAGTATGAATACAGTTTGCTAGGAGTGCAGTACGAATACAGTTTGCTAGGAGTACAGTATGAATACAGTTTGCTAGGAGTACAATATGGATACAATTTGCTAGGAGTACAGTATGAATACAGTTTGCTAGGAGTACAGTATGAATACAGCTTGCTAGGAGTACAGTATGGATACAGTTTGCTAGAAGTACAGTATGAATACAGTTTGCTAGAGCAAGTACAAGGAGGACAGAGAATGGATACAGAAAAGCAGATACAATGAGAAGAGAGGAGACTAGGTCAAGTGGGGGGTTGACAAGGGCATGATCAAGTCATCAGGTGAAAAAGTTAAGTTCTTTCTTAAACAAGTATTTATGCTGAATGTTTCTTATGTTGAGAGGTAGTGAGTAACAAGCATGAGCTACAGAGTGTTTGTAAAGGGTCTTACCAGTGTTTTTATTGGATTTGTATAACTACAGGAGGTGTTTACTGGCATTACGAAGGTGACGAGGAGGGGTATAGAAGGAGACTAAATTGGAGATAGAGGGAACATGATGAGGGTTCATATAGGATACAGTGTACAATATGTCGCTGGGATATAAGTAGCTGTTTGGAGAATTCTGGCCATTGGGTGACTTAAGGACAAGACAGTGGTGAGATTTGTAAGGAAGGTTGGTGGCACATCTGGCAATTTTGTAATAGTTTGCTCTACTTTATTGATAAGAGATGTTTGAACATGAGTAAAGCCAGGGGCAGTGTAAAGAAGGCAGGGTAGGAGTAGGGCCTGAGTGAGGAAGGGTTTGGAGGAGGGTGACAGTAATTTTTGATTATGAAAGGGAAGTTCAAGTTTCTGGTGGGTCTTTTTTATACTTTGTTGAATGTGAATTTCAAATTTTAATTCATGATGAAGTAGTTTAGTATGAGGTTCAGATTTAATAATGGTGTTGTTGAGAGAGGATATAGAGAAAGAGGCTTTGTGCTGAGCGAGTGTTTTAGGGAGGAAGAGAAGGAGTTTTTTTTTTTGGATTTAACACGATTTGGTTATCAGAGATCCCGGTTTCAACAGAGGAAAATGTTTGTTGAGTGAGAGCTAGTAGATCAGGAATGCTGTGGGCAGAGGTAATGAGGTCATCAGCATACTGTAGAAGTATAGAGAGGTTAGTAGCAGAGTGAAGCTTATTAGTGAATATATTAAACGGTGGGGGGGGGGCAGAATTGATCATTGTTGAACTCCAGTATTATCAGGGAGGAATGGAGAGAGGACAGTTTGCTAGTGGACAGATTGCTGCCTGCCATAGAGATAGCTAGAGAACCAGTTGATGGAGGAGGTAGAGAGATGTAGGTCTGCAAGTTTAGTTAGAAGTTTAGAATGAGAGATGGTAAAAAAAGCCTTTGAAAGACTGTGGAAAAGACTGGAGATGAGTTTATAGTCACGAGCTTCAGCTATTATTTGTATAAATGACAGTAATGCAGTAGAAGTGCTATGATGGGGCCTAAAGCCATGTTGGGTAGGAGTGAGGAGATTGTTATCAAGAAGGTGTTTGAGTAGCTGAACATGGATGCACCTTTCCAAGATTTTGGGTAGGGGGACAGGATAGCAATTGTCTAAAGTTAGAGGGATGTGTAGAGTTGTCGCCTTTGTGAAGAGGGATAATATAGAAGGATTTCCAAATGACAGGGACCAGGGCTTCTGAGATTGAATGGTTGATAAGAATAGAGACTGGGTAGGCAATGGATTGTGCAGCTACTTTTAGGAAATGAGGAGAGACTTGGTCTGCTGAGGGAGAGCAGGGTTTAAGTTTGTTATGGACAGATTTAACTGTAGTAATTGGGACTAGTTGGAAAGAAAAAGCATTGGGGAGAGTTTTGTTATGGGGTGGTGGAGGTGTTGAGTGAGATGTACTGTTTTGTGTATTAAGTGTGAGGTTTAGAATAGTTTCTATGAAATAGTTGTTAAAGAGGGAGGCAGTTTCAAAAGCAGTGTTGTTTGGAAAGGGGTTGGGAGTAGTGGGGTTAACTGGGTGAAGTAGATTGTTGATGGTGGTCCAGAATTTGTGGATTTTTGTATGGACTACTTTGGTTAGAGGGAAAAAAAGCTCTCTTGTCTTTGTTGACAAGTTTTTAGTCAGGTTTCTGAGCTCTCTGTATGTCTGCAGTAAGAGCGGGGACTTGTTTTTAACCCAGGCTTTCCAGGAAGCATCTCTTTTGTGCATGATTGAGCAGGTTTGTTTTGTTACTGGGGGGGATACTTTGATTTGATTCTAATTTTTCTGGATGGAGCAACAGAATTAAGTGTGCCAAGGAAAATCTTACTGAAGGTATTTACTGCCTCATTGAGAGGGAGCTGATAGAGGAAGGACCAATTAATGCCAGATAGTTTGGAGTTAAAAGTGTCTGGGTCAAACTGGGTAATGTTTCAACATACCCTGTAAGTATGGGTTTTAGGTGAGTGTTGGGTAAATCTGTGTATGAAGGTTGGAGAGTGGTCCCTCAGTGAGTTGGGACGTATACCGGGATTATGATAGAAGTGAGGAACTGAAGAAAGGATCCAGTCAAAGATGGGTCTGGATGAGAAGTTTTTGTTTATTCTAATAGGGGTGGAGATGTGTTGGTGAAAGCCATGAAGGTTAAGACTGTGGGTAGGGGAGGATAGGGCAGCTTAGTCCAGTCTATATTAGTGTCTCCAAGTATGATTGTGTCATGAGGGATATGGTGAGTGATCCAGGAAAGGAAGTTGTCTAAGATGGGAATATTATCACCAGGGGGAATGTATATAGAGACTATGGCAAATTTTTGTGAGGGTTGAGGTGAGTATTTACGATTAGTATTTCAGCAGATGAGAAGCAAGTAACAGAGATGGAGAGAGGGGACAGTATAAGTAGCTCAGAGTAAATTATAGCAACCCCTCCTCCGTATTTATTGGTTCTATCTGAGTGAAAGATGATTTTGTCCTCATCCATTGCTTTGGTGACCTTCTCAAAGAAGTCTACCAGGTTGAGTAGGCATGATCTGACCTTGATGAAACAAAACTGAGTTGGGCCCAGTGTCTGAAGGTTTACTATATCTCTGTTGATCATCTCCATGATAATTCTTTCCATGGCTTTACATAGAACACTAGTGAGACTTATGGGTCTGTAGTTTCCAGGATCTGTAGATGTCCTGCCTTTGTGCAGAGGGATGACGGTTGCCTTTCTCCATTCATGAGGCACAAAGCCTGTTTGGAGGCTACAGTTAAATAGCAGTTCCAGAGGTCCTGATAGGTCATGTTTCATGCTATTTAAAAGGTATCCTGCAATATTGACTGGGCCCATTGATGCGGTGTTCTTGGTCTTAGAGAGAGCATTGAGGACCTGTTCCCTAGTGATAGTAGGGGAGTTATATTTGATGATATTTCCTGAGGGAAGGTTGAGGGGGAGAGATGAATAAAGTTGGAGCTGAATTTATAAGCCAGGAGGTTTGCTATATCTTCTGGCTCAGTATAGATGGCTCCATATACAATCAGCTCTGTGCACAATTGTGTATTGCCTTTGAGGATGTGGACATAGTTAAAGAATGTTTTCTGGTTGCCCTTAGCCTGGGAGACCAAATTTACCTCAAATTTGGCTTTGGTAGACTTTATTTGTCCTCTGAGTTATTTGTTTAGTTTGGTGAGAGTGCTTTTATCCATCTGGATACTGCACCTCTTAATTTTCACCATGATTTTCTCCCTCCTGTTATACATCCAATTGATTCTGTGATTCCACCAGGGTGACTTGTTTTTTGAGTTAGTTCTGTACTTCTCCCTGGTGGGTACAGCTGCCTACATGCAGCTATTAGCATGCTTGTACAGGGTTCCTGTGAACTGTTCTTTATAGACAGGTTCTCACTTAATAGCAGGAGGTTAGCCTTAGAATAGTTCCTGACTATTCCCTGTTGAGCTGGCAGTCCAGGTTTTATTTTTACTTCAAGGAGACCATTTTGCGGTCTGACCTTACCAGGGAAGGCATTACAGTAGGGGGTTTGCAGCACTCTCCCATATTATTGAGGACCAGATCCAGTATGGTTGTACCCCGGTTGGTGTATTGACTATCTGGTCCAGGGAGTTCATGTTTACAAAATCCAGGAATCTCTGTGCATGTATGTTTGATGTTGTATAGGATTCCCAGTTAACAATGGGGTAATTAAAGTCACCCATGAATATAATATTGGGTTGAATGGTTAGTGTTTCTAATAAGTTTAAATATATGTTATGGGTTTCCTGGGTCATAGACTTGATGGTGTCAGGATTGGCACCTACTTATTCACATTCTAAAAGTAACAGTTTAGGGTTGATGATAACGCAGAGCCTGTTATTCTAGCAATTTTCTAACTTTGTAAGAATGCTCTAAGTGTTACTATTGGGATTCATTTCACCTCCATTATTATATCTAAGTTTGTAAGAATGCTCCAAGTGTTACTATTGGGATTCATTTCACCTCCATTATTATATCTAAGTTTGTAAGAATGCTCCAAGTGTTACTATTGGGATTTGTTTTGCCTCCATTATTATACAAGGCCTTGTCCAGTGTGTGTGTGTTTTTTTTTTTTTGCTATACCCAGTATGGATAAGATATCCACATTCATCTGCACAGTGGTTAACGTATGGACAGGAATTTCTAGGGTGCAGTCTTTGCTTCCCACATGCACTTGTTATCTACGAGGGTGTATTTACATGATGCTATTAATCTGTACCCAGGTCAGGCACATTTATACTAATGGTTTCTGATTGCATTTAAGGGAGTCTCAGTTTTGATTCAGTTTCATTGTTTCTCTTAATCCCTGCTGCTCCTGGTGGGTTTGGTGACAGATGGTGAATTATAAATATTGAATTACAATAATTGAGTTAGTGAATATATATATATATATATATATATATATATATATATATATATATATATATATATTTGCTATATATGTACCTATGTGATACAATGAGGATGAATAGTCTGTTACAACTTAATTTTAGTTTAGTTTATGCAGGATGCAGTATTACCAGAGAAATGCTGCTGATCTGTAGATACAGTAAAAATAAGATGTTCAGGAGGTATAATAGTGTTAAGATATTATCCACTTTTAATTCAGTTTTATTCATATTGGAAGAGTGAAGTCAGCCAGGAGGCTGAAGTGTGACCATAGAATAGGATGAGACCACTAGGTATTACCTTTCTGGCTCACTATTGACTTCAGCTAGGAATCCCATAGGATGGTTAAAATGTGTTGATTTTACTTATAGTATATGCTTTTAATGAAATACTGCTTCATTTCTGTTTATAACTGATAGCTGTTAAATGTTAACATGGAATGTGTGACAGATTTTCGAAGTAGAACTTCAGGGAACATTCACAACTTTAACTACGAGGCTCATAGGACAGTTAACACATGATTATTTATAGAATAGGTCTGTTAAGGCTATGATTCAGTTCGAACATAAACTGTTATGACCTTAAATGAGGAGCGTTCCACGGGAGGCAGTACACCTGAGAGGTAAGGGTATGTTATGGAGGTATTTCACTCATTGTTATAGGCATCTTAATTGTCAGTGTTGTGCCTTGTTGTATTAGAGATGCTTGCAGTACCAAACAGAACTGGGGTAAAGCTACTAAGGTTGCACTTTCTTGGAGATGGGGGTTGGCAGCCATTGTAGTGGCTGGGCAGTTGACGAACAGGGTGGACCCTGGCAGAGCTTAAAGTTGTGTGTCCTGAGAATTTATAGTTTTCTTTTCTTTTTCAGGTTGGGGAAGTGTAGCATGGATATCAATTTGGTGACCTGGAGGAACTGGGTTCGAAAGGTGATGGTGCCTGTTGAAGTGGATGTCACGGTCACTAGAGTGGTGTGCATAGAGGTCCAAGTAGGGGAACGCAAAGTGAGCAACAGTCAGTGGCCTGAAGGAAGTGGATGTCAAAGGTAATTGATTTTGATGGGATGGATGTTCCAGTTGCTGAAGTTGTGCACGAAGAGGTTGCAGGTAATCTTACTTTATTCAGTGCTTATTAAGGCATGTTGGAATTGGTGTGGTTTGGGGTAGGTGTGGGCAAGTAAGGAGGAGATATGTTGAGGTGGGGTAAAGCAGGGTTGAGAATTTTTATGGGGAGTCTGGGGGGTTCCACAGGTGGGATGGTTACAGCAATCACAGGAAGCTGCTAGGCAAATGGCTCTATGGCCCTTACAAGCTAGCCTGGGCAACCTAGCCAAGTTCAACCCTTACTTCCACGTGCAGCACCTACTGACTTTCTCCAAGAGGGACATGGGTGGAACCCCTGAGGTGAATTTATGGCTACCCATCCAGTTGTCTGAATTGCATTTGAAGATGGTCAATGAGGTGTTCTTTTTGACATGCAGTGCAGTTTGTTCCAAAGGAAGGGTACCTCATGAAGTGGAGTTTGTTCCAAAAGAAGGGTATCTTCTTGGGGACAAATCTGTCATTCACGCAGGTTCGACTACTGTTGCATACTAGGTTATGGTCTTTATAGTGAGCACCAAGTGTACCATTTGAATTGTACATTGGGATGATAGGAGACGGTTCAGTATATGTATGACTGTTAAGAGTAGGTAGGGTTTGAAGGAGCATTCTAGGTCTGTGGGTGTTTTGGTGATATGGGAGGAACTGTGTGCCTCGTTGGCTCCGCAGAAGTCAGAAGACTTAAGCAAGGCATTGTTTTTGGGGTTCCTTGTACATGTAAGCCATGTTTTAATTCTTTACCAGATGTATAGGTAACACACGGGAAGTAAGATTTGAGGAGAAGGCTAAGGACAGACTAAGGATTAAGTTGTTTAGCTTCTGGGGCTGCAGGAGCTGCATGTCATCCAGTTTACTTGGGTGATTTTGGGGGGAGGTTTTATAAGGTGGTGTACTGTTTTACCATTGTGCTGCCTTTTGACGCATTTCAGAGGGATGGCCTTTGAGCATATGGTTAGGGTTGTTCATAGGTATTCACACTGGCTGACAAAATATGATGGGAGGTGTTATGGTGGGGGGGATAATATGGGGGGTGGTTGTGGCTTGTTGGACAGAGTATTGCAAGATTAGCTACATTTGTGCTGCAGCTGCCTCTGGGAAGGAATTTGAGGGGAAAGATTTAACTGTTTTTTTGGGTTTGGGAATAAGATTAGGCATTTAGTTGGCTAAGGAGGATTTAGCTGAGAGTAGTATAGTTGCATGGGTGACAAGGCTATATGAACTTACTAAATCCTGGTCGGGGGTTCACTGGTTTGTAGGGTTGGGAGTAGGGCATTGCATGAGTGATTAAATTCGGGTTGCAGGACTTTGGGCACCTGTTATAAGGATGGCATATGGTAGGGCATTGCCATAGTGGTTAAATCTGTTGTGCAGTTGCTTGTGGGAAGGAGTTTGGTGAAAAAGGTTTGATTATTTCTGTGGCGTGGGGACAAGGTACAGTGGTTCAGTTAGTCAAGGAGGAGGAGCTGTGAGTAGTAATGTTATGCGGAGACAAGGGTAGGTGAACTTAATCTTGGTCGGTGGTTCATTGATTTGAAGGGCTGGGATAGGTTTGATAGGGTGAAGACTGACAGACATTGGCTGATAAGATAATTTGTGTGGTGCAGGTTAGATTTGATAATGCAGCTTTATTAGGCTTTAGCTCATGTGGAAATTTTTTTTTTTTAATGGGTGTCTTGGCAGTTATTTGGAGGGTGGTTTGTTGGCCAGCAAGTGCTCTGCTGTTGTTGAATGATTTTTCTTGTTTATATTGGGTAGCTGATGTGATGGTGGGATTGATATTATATTGTTCTGGAAAGGAAATTTCATTTTGGCCATTATTATGCACATTGGGCAGTAAAATAAGGCCACAGTTAAGCATGATGGTGTGTAATGGTTCTTGTGTGTTTTTTTGTGGTGTGGATTTAGTGCTTGGTGGTACATTTGGCAGAGAATGACCTAGGAATTATTGTGCAGCTATTATTGGTGGTTAGTTAACTGAGAATTTAGTTAATATACAGAGGTTATGCCAAGTGATGAGGTTATGTTTTGTTACTTTTTTATTGGAGAGGGAGCGTGGTTTACTTTCAGCCATTCAGACAATTGGCTACTTTGGCTATTTATGTGATAAGGCTTTGGAAGGTTATGACACGGATCCTGTTGGTTAGAGAGGATGGAGTACACTGAATGATGTTTGGCTTAATACCTTTTAACAGGTGGCTCACATGTCGGAAGTTTGGTAGGAGAGTGGGAGAACAGCCTGGTCAAGCTGGTGGGTGGAGAAGAAGAGCAGCCTTGCCCTCTTCTGTTCCTCTGGTGTTGGATGTTCATTTCAGTGAGTTGGAAAAGGAAAGTGACCAATTGGATGCTGTTTGATAATTGAAATAAGTGAACTGAGGTAAGGACGCTGCTTATTGGTTGGATGTTTAATTCAATAAGTGGAAAATGAAGTGAGTGATGGGACGCTGCTTCATAAGTAAAATAAGTGAGCAGAAGTAAGGACACTGCTTATTTGGTTGGATGTTTAATTCAATAAATGGTAAAGGAAGTGAGTGGTGGGACGCTGCTTCATAAGTAAGAGAGTGGAAGTATAGGTGCTACTTAGTGGGTCAGGATGAGTGAGGGCACGCTGACCTGGTTAACATTGCATATATATTTATGCTGTGATTAATATGAGCTATACTACGTATTAGTTGTAATTAATAAATATTGGTTGAAAAAGTTATGTTTATGGAAGTTTAATAAAGGTCGTCAAACATCATTTGGTGTGCTGTTTATTGAAGTGGACCGTGACATATGAGGTCTGTTAACAAACTATTTTGTCCAGGGACATCTTCAGAGGGAATTAAATAAATATAGTAGTGGAAATTAAGAGGGTGGGGGTGAAAGAGTTAAATTGGAATAAGGGATGATTGGAAGGAAATGAGGTAAGGATAGGGAAGGGCTTGAGGGGTTTATGCAAGTGTGACTGGGTAAGCAATCACATTTTGATGTAAACTTGCTACCCACCCTCTCCCCATTCTTTGTTGGAATAGTGGGGATTGTGCTTTTATCAGTCTGGGTCAGGCAGAGAAGAGGAGCAAGCTTGCCTTCTTCTATTCACCCTCTGGTGTTGGATCTTCATTTCAATGAGTTGGCAAAAGAAAGTGAGCAGTTGGATGCTGCTTGATAATTAAACTAAGAGGGCAGAGGTAAGTACGCTCTTTATTTGGTTGGAAGTGTAATTCAATAAATGGTAAATGAAGTGAGTAATGGGACGCTGCTTCATAAGTAAAGTAAGAGAGTTGAGGTAAGGACGCTGCTTACTTGGTCAGGAGGAGCAAGGCCACACTGTCCTGGTTAACATTACATGTATATTTATGCTGTGATTAATATCAGCTATACTATGTTTCAGTTGTAATTATTAAATATTGTATAACAAAGTTATGTTTATAGAACTTTAAAAAAGGTCGTCAAACATCATTTGGTGTGGTGTGTTTATTGAAGGGGACCAGGACAACTAAAGCTTATTTCCTAACTCCAGTATACCAGTCCCTAGATTTCTCACAGTTTTGATACTCATAAGTACCTGGATTCATATTTCTACTTCTGCTTATTATTTGTTCTAATTATTAATTAGCTACTTACAAATATTACTTACCTGACTTTTTAATGTAAACAAGTATAACCATTAGCACTGCCTCAATGTGCTCCTAATCATATCTGGTTAGTCATCCAAGACATACAACAGAAACTGCCAAACAGCTTCATATAGCTCTGAGACTGGACACTCAAAGCTGGACTGTTAATTCACACACAAACTTCCCCATTACAATTGTTTAAGATAACATGAACAGTACACATCCCAATGTGAATCTTAGACCCATTTGTAATCTTTACAAAACATGCTAAAATGGCTGTTAGTAAAACTCTTGCCCAACTGAAATGTTATTACAAATGTTAACATCTTGTTTCTTCCAGTTCATTAAAGCAGTAGCAGAAAAATTTTCCAGCCCTAAGTTAGGAGATGGCCTTCCATTTCTCAACCTTGAAACCTTGTTCTAAAATTCACAGACTACATAAGATCATAGGAGGTTACTAGGCCATTGGCCCTGAGGCTCTTATAAGCATAGCCAAGAGGTTAGCCCATGTTTATACAAGTCAGCACCCAGAGCCCCTGTCCAGCAGGGACACAGGTGGAATCCCAGGGAGGTAGTTTCTGTTTCCCATCCAGTTATTCAGGTTGCACTCAAAAAGGGATAATGAGGTACTCTGCTTGACATGGAGAGGGAGTCTATTCCACAGATGGGAAGTCTCTGAGACACAAATCTTTCCCACCAGCAAGTCCTACTGATATCACAGACCAGGTTGAAGTCACTCATATGAGTTGCTTGAGTGGAGCTTGACTTGTGCATATGCAGCAGTCCCATCAAGGCGGGGTTTGACATTGCTTTATATGCCAGACAAAGGTCACCTTTGAGGACTCTGTATGAAACTGAGTAGAGGGACAGGGCTTTGTGTAGGGCAGGTGTTTGAGGTCCTGGATTCTTCTGTTCAGGAATCTCTGTGGTCTCTCCAGCTGCTGCATGTGCTTTGCAAGGTACATGTCGAAGTGGGTATTGTACTCAGTAATTGGCCTTATAAGGAAAGAATACAGGAATGTTATGACCTCTTTGTCCCTGGATGAGATACTCTTACTTTTGAGGTGGGCCATGTAGAAAGCTTCCCGTACAATGGAAGCAACATAGTGGTCAAAAGTCAGGTTGCTATCAAACTGGGTGCCCAAATTCCACACTACTGATTATGTACTTAGGGCATTATTATCAATGTGGTAATATGTGGGGACATCACTCTCCCCAAAGGGGATGACGATGATGCATTTTTTGGCATTCTGCTTGAGGCCATGTTTCTGGCACCAGTCATTTGTTTGGGTGAGATCCTGTTGGAGGACGTCCACATCACTTGGGGAATTGATGACTGTGCCCAGCTTGCAGTCATCTACAAACTTGGTCAGCCATAGCCCACTGGTTTTGGCCTGCACCTCAGAGAAGTATATCCTGAATAACAGAGGCCTCAAGACCGATCCCTGGGGTATGCCGCACATTACGTTTCTACTGCCTGAGGTGGCTTCCCCCTATTTTGATTAGGGGGGTTCTATCAGTGAGCCAGTTTGCTACCCATCTGGTGATCTGGTAACATATGGATTGCTGCCTAGATGAGAGAGCTTATCTACTATGCCCAAGTAGGGAATAGTGTCAAAGGCTTTGGCCAGGTCAGGGTAGGTGGTGTGCACCATCTTCCCCTCATCCATGGCTTTAGTGACTGTCTCAAAGAAGTCGACCAGATTTAACAGACATGATCTCCCCTTGACAAAGCCAAACATTGTGGGGTCGAGTTTTTGGAAGTTGCCAATGTCCCTTTTAATGAGGTCCATGATAATCCATTCCATGGCCTTGCAGATCAGGCCAGTTAGTCTGATGGGTCTATAATTTCATGGATCGGTGGATGCTCCACCTTTGTGTATATGGACGACAGTGGCTGTCCTCCATTTGGCTAGGACATTACCCATACTCAGGCTTTGGTTGAATAGGGTGCCTAACAGTGCTGCAAGTTCATGTCTGAGATCATGTAGGATGCAGCCTGGGATGTTATCGGGTACCATGGAGGCTATATTTTTTGCCTTTGAGAGGGCACTGATGACCTGTTTCCTAGAGATAAGGGGTGGGGGACAGTTACTGGGGATGTCCTGATTTACTGATGGGGGGAACAGAGGTGAGAAGTTTTCACTGAATTTGTCAGCCAGTAGATTAGCTATATCTACAGCATTTGTGTATGCAGTGTCCTTAACCACCAGCTCTGAACAGATGGACATATGTGAAGCAGGCCTTATGATTGCCTCTAGTAGATGTGGCCAGTTTGGATTCAAAGTTGGCTTTAGAGGATTTCACTAGTGCTCTTATTTGCTTGTTCAGACTAAGGAGAGATTGCTTTCAATTGGGCATCTTCTCCTTCTTGGTCCTGGACAGCATTTTATTTTCCTTTTATTATAGAGTTCATTTATTGTAGATGTCCACCAGAAAGGTTTACTCTTCCCTGCGGAGGATGATTTTGTCCTGTCAGGTATTGCTGATTCAATGCATCTATATAAATGCTTGTATAGTACTTTGGTGTAGATTTGGACATTGGTGCCAGTTCCTATAGTGGGGGAGAGGGCTGTGAAGCTGTTTATACCATCCGTCAGGAGGGTGTAATCAGCTTTGGAGAAGTTTGTTTGTTTGACCCTAGCTAGAAGGGGGTCAGGGGAGATGGTGACTTCAAAAGTGACTGCTTTATGGTCGAATCTTACCAGAGATAATGATAACATAGGGTTGCTGCAGTGGTTACTCATGTAGGTTAATACCAAGTCCAAGATATTATCACCTCTTGTGGCAGTATCAACTAGCTATTCCAAGGCATTTGCACTGATAAAATCGAGGAATCTCTGGGCATTTGAGTTCTGGGATGAGTAGTTTTTCCAATCTATGGTTAGGTAGTTAAAGTCACCCAGGATCAGGGTAATGGGTTGAATCTTGATAGATTTGAAGATGTCCAGATAGGTGGAATAAGCATCTTAAGTCAAATGCGGTAGCCTGTAGCTAGCTATAATTTGAATAGGTGTCTTGCCAACAGATAACAGCACCTGGAGTGTCTCCTGTTCATGTGTGTGTCTTTAATATATATTGAAACTCCACCTCCTTTGGCTTTGCTGCCCACATTTTGGGGTCCGAATGTATGATAGGATGAGTAACCATATAAGGCTGGGGTGCTCTCTGCAGCTTTGAACCAGGTTTCTGTGATTGCACAAATGTCAGCATCTTCCAGAGTTAAGTATGCTTGCAATGAGTACAGTTTCATGTTTAGACTCCTAGCGTTTAGCAGCATGACCTTTAATTTGCATTTTGTTGAAATTTTTATGTTGGTAGTATCAACCTTATGACTTTTCCTAAAAAAGGCACTATGGAGGAGGCAATGGCCTTTGCCAGAAGCCTGAAGCCCAAGTGAGACAGATGCAGGCCATCTCTAGCAAAGCATCGTGGTCTGTCAGTCATATATTCCCAGGCTGTCAGGCATTGGATCCCCCTGGAATGACACCAGAAACTAAGCCAATTGTTAAAGTCAATCATTTTATGTTTGAAGCATCATTCTGGGTGATGGTAGAATGTTGCTTAAGGCTAGGTACATACCTGCCTGGGACACATATTCAGCAAGCTCAATCATGTTTCTCTTCATATAGTCCAGAGAGGTATGTCTCAAGTTGTTCATACCAACATGGACTATGACAGTGTCATAAGAGTACCTGTTGTTGAGAGACTTGAGTGCATGTGTGATATGATGGATTCTGGCACCTAACAAACAACGAACCGTGACTTTCTCCTTATCCATCCTGTGAGAGGCACATCTGTGTGTCTCACAATGGAGTCTCCTATGACTATGTTGGATTTATGGTTAGGCCTTAGTGGTTGCGAGACACTGCTGTGTGGACTATGCATGGTATGTGGTGTGGAGAGTTGTGGAGTTCTCATGTGTTTTTGCCTCTGAGGTCTCCTTTGAATAAAACTTTCAGGTTTGCTCTTGTAGCCAACCCCTCCACACATCACTTCAGGCTTATAAAAAGAATCATATGGCATCTCTTCTCTAGCAGAACCACTTATATGCTCAGGTCTACAGTATTTAAAGTTATTATGCTCTACCAATATCCCCATCAATACCCTAGTTACCCTTTGAGGTACAGTCCTAGTCACTTAGAGAAACTTAATATGTTACCCACGTAAATTTAGATGTTGATGCAAAACAAACAAACATCAGTGAGGAGGCAATGACAAGGCTAAAACCATTTACATGGAGCCACCATTTTTACAGGTGAAATAAAATATAAATTGATTCAGAAACAAAGTGAGAAAACATCCTCTGAATGAATATAACAAAGTATGCTTAAATGATGCTGCTTAAAACCTTTTTTTATTTCATTTTCTAAGTACTTAATGTTCTACCTTATACATTTATTTATTTCTAATAACTGACTATTATTGTATAATAAAACAACTGAAGTGCATTTCTATTATATCATTTCTATTATATCATTTTACTCTGCTGCATAGTCTTACTGTATTGTTTATTGCTCTTCTGATCCTGGGTCATGGCTGAAAAGGGTTCATAGTTCTGCCCCACCTAACCAGTCAACAAATAGCAATAAAATCAAAAATAAATTAATTTACATTACTTGTTCTTTGCTTATGCACTTTGCCAGTTTTAAATAAACTAAACTAAAATAAAACATTAAGTCACAGTAAGTTGAGATAAAACAGATGGCAGTTGTCCAGAATAAATGATTTATTGAAACAATTTAAAGTAAGTAAGCACTTTCACAGTATTGTCTACTGCTTCATCAGACAATTCTATAACACAAAAGCTAGTCATTTAAATAATAGAATTCATCTTCCCTACCTTGTACATTTTCTAGACCTGAGTACAGGTTTTAAATTTGAAATTTTAATGTGTATTTTGTATGTATCGTTTTATAAATATTATGTTTTATTGTATTTCAGTGAAATCATATGTGAAGTATATGTACTGTGTTTTTAAATGTTTAATTGGGTGCAATTAGCTACAGATTGGTCACATGATGAATTATATTATTTAAATGACTAGTTTTTGTTGTTTTAGGATTGTCTGATGAAGCAGTAGAGAGTACTGTGAAAGCACGTACTTTAAATTGTTTCAATAAATTGTTTATTGTGGACAACTGCCATCTGCTTTATCTCATCTTACTGTGGTTTGGTGGATTTCTGTTTGTTTTGGACAAGTTATTTGTTTGGGTCTGCTGGCTATTTCTTGTTTTTGCTAAAATAAAACATTATCAGTATTTTACTTACATCTGGGCTAATGTAATATATGTTCCTAAAACAATATTATAAGTTCTCCAAACAACTGTGCAAGCAAACATATAATGTTTATAATAATAAAAATACAACTCCTTTTTCCTGGTCCTCAGCTGTGAGAAAACTTTTTTACCATGAACTTCAGTATGGTGGTTTCAGAATTGTCCCATTAAAGAAAGTGGCAACTGACCTTGCTAATAGCCATTAGGTTAATACGTATTATACTATGCAGGTGTCAAAGAAAAAAAAAATCATTAATTACATATAGTCCTCTCTGTTTTTTTTTTCTGTGTCTTCAAAACAACTGTGACCATTTTTACTAACAATGAATATTTTAAATCCGACAACCCATTTATCCTCATCTGTAAACTTACTTTTTATACAAGTATATGACAAATAACTTTTTACCACATGGTAAGGCCATCAGCTTTTATTGATTAATGTGCAATATTGTATTTATAATCCCACAAGATACTCCTACCGATACTTTCACAGAAACATTTCCATCCATCTTGCCATTTTTTTCCACGAATAGCATACATAAACAAACATTTTTTTTTTCTTTTGAAATCATCTTTTCCATCCAACTGACTTCTATTTCTCTTGGATTATCTACTTCTACAGTCTTTCTACCCTTGTGCTCTGCATTAGCTTGACACATGATCTCAGGTAGAAATATTTCTGAAAGTAATAGTCTGAATTTCAGCCTCCTTCATTTGTAGTCCAGCCTTACATCTACGAATTGGAATCAAGATTTTGCCGTAATCTCAACACAGTTATATTCCACAATGTAATTTCTGGACTGCCTAAGCACTCTTTTGTTTAGCCATATGAATGGAGTAGGGTGAGCTTCACTAATGACCAACACAGGAAAGGATGAAGGAAGTCAGGTACTGTGATTTGCAAATTCTGAGCTAAGTCTGACAGGTTGACAGGTGCCAGTTTTATATAAATGGATAAGGTTGTAATCTGAGTAGTAAAACTATCGTGTCTAGCAGCCTTTTATGTTATCTGCATGTTATTCTTGTAGCTGCCGTAGCTGTTCACATCATACTGTTTGTTAGCAGTGTTTTGAACTGTCACTGTGCAATAGTAGTAGGTACAGGCAAGTGGCTGGAGTACATAAGGAATGTATTATTTTAGCAGTCATCATAAAGTGGGACATTGAGAGTAGCACTCCAGTAAAAAGGGGGGAAAACAGAAATGATTTTAGAGGTGAACTAAACTACAAGCTTACTTGCAAAGTTATGGGTTGTGTCTTTCAGCTTTTCCCGGTTAGGGGTCGCCACAGCGGAACTCCGGTCCGCTAATGATTGGTAGTTGATTTTTACATGCCGAGTTACCAGCCCTGATGCACAACCTTCAACGAATGTACGCCCATTCACGCATGTCTCCACACAGAAGACGCTCTAGCTGAGAAGTAAATTTTTTCTTTGATGCTGCCTACTGTTGACTTTTGAGTCCACTAATGCCAGGTTAATTTTGCATCAAAAATCAGAAAAGTACAGTTATAGTTGCTCTGGTACTTAAAATAGTTTTTGTTTTTTTTTTTTTGCCATTCTTGCTGCAAATATCTGTGAATTATCTGAGATAGAAAGTTACAGCTGAATACACCAATTAGTCAAACCTGTTTTGCTGCTGCGCTGCTTTTTATTTATTTATTTATTTATTGATTGATTGTACTTTTACGCTGGTTTACTAAGTGTTGCTAAATTTTTCATCTTGTTTTATTTAGATTTTCATAAATGTAGCAAATAGTAAGTTTTGGCCAGTGTGTGAGTCATCTAAGGTAAGTAGTGGTTATTCTTATGGTGGGAGGGTAACAGTTTAAGTTCTGGGAAACTAAGCACTAATGTTAAGAGCTTTAGCTCTTTCTCATTGGTTCTTCCACTTTCCTTTTTTTTACTTTTTATTGCTGTCTTTAGTTTAAAATTGCAGGAAGCTGTGCTCCTGTGTAAAAAATGTAACACTTTGAATCCATTTTGCATCAAAAAGCAGGAAATTATATTATTCTATTCTACTTAAAATGATTTTGACATTTAAAATAGTTTTAAGTGAATTGTACCATTTTCACTGCATTTTTATGTGTTTTATGTAAGAATCAAGGTTATAGCTTATTGCAACTATTAGTTGAAGTTGTTTTAGAGATCCGCTGCTTTTCATATGGGTGTAGTTATGATTCTCCATTCATTTGTTCTGTTTTAGTCTCATTTTCATACTTATAGTAAATAGACAATTTTTTGGTTCTCCCCTTATTCATTTTACAGCACCCTATCTCAGTTCCCCAGGTCCATTTCTGGGTTTACCTACCACCTCCTGATACACACCAGACTTCTTTATATAGTTCTGTAGCCAGCATAAGAGCATCTTGGGGGTGGGGGGTGGGGGTCTGGCCATCATGCTACCTTTTAGGTGGATTTTATTTCTTTATGTCCCACACAATTTTCACACTCTCTATGCAACCCTGGTTCCTTCATGAGGGCAGCTATGTAATTGGAATGTTTCATAACAGCTCAGTGAACGTCCCTTCCCTAATCCCTCCTTAGACTATGCACCCTTTTATTTATCCATCCACGGCCTCCACTAGGAATAATCTGGGAATACCTACAAGAAACACATTGGTATGGGAAAAGCCCATCTTTTCCTGCTGCAATAGAACTCATATGAACTGTTAATTGAGCATGGGTTGTCTAGGCCAAAGTCAGGGCTTTATCCCTGTGTGCCACAGGAGTGGCTCAACAGACATACGGTTATGTTCAGGCCTTTGTCAGTCATCTAGAAAAAATAGAGTTACTCTGTGAGAAGGAGGGTAATTGATGCATTTCTGGGAAGCTGAGCAATATTGGTAAGAGCTTTAGATGTTTCTTACCAGATTTTAAAGTTTAACTGTATATTTTGTATTGTACAAGAGACAGCACAGTTACTATTTTTATTTTCAGACTTCTGAAAGCTGGGCTCATGTGTACAAGCTGAAAATCAAAGAAAGTGATGCTTTGACTTAATTTTGCATCTAAAAAGCAGGAAAGTACATCTCTTGCACTGCACTGGTACCTTGATATTTCATCTAGTAATAGATATTTTTGTCATGTTTGCTGTGATTTTGTTTTATCTGGGACTGAAGGCTACAATTAAATGCAGTTATTAGTTACAGTCATTTTACTATTCCATTGATTTTTAAGTGTTTTATATGTTTTTAACAAAGAATACTCATTGTTGCTGCATTTCCATGCTGCTGATCTTCTTCTTGGTCATCTCCATCTCCCATCAACAAATTCTGGTTCAATTCCAATGTACGCCTGACTCCTCTGGTCTCTCAAGCACTTTCCCTTGGAACTGTAGTGAAGGAAATACCAACAAAGTCTCTGTGTGCTTTATTATCAGAAGAATGATAAGTAGAGTCCCTTCAGCTTGATTGCTCACTTTTTGATGGACAGACATATGCATTTCCTCTTTAGCTTGTTCTGCATCAAAAAATTACTTTGATCCTCCAAAAAAAGCTCACATCAGCCTTTTCACATAGGTTCATAGGTCGGTACTAGGCTATCAGCCCTATGGCCTATACAAGCCTAGCCATAACAATTCTGTGGCTATTTCTTCCTAGAATATTTACTTCCCTGGAACACTGTCTCGCAGGGTGAATGACATGATCCCTGCTCTGGGTTTGACATGGCCTTGTATGTTAAGCAGAGATAGCATCTGAGTAGATGATATGTGACAGAGTATAGCTGGAGTTTTTTTAGTCAGACAGCATAGGGCATTTGCTTTAGGCCTGTGATTCTTTTAGTGAGGTGTTTCTGTGGCCTTTCCAGTTGTTGCAGATGTCTTGTGAAGTACATACCAAAGGGGGCGTTGTACTCTATGATGGGTCTAATGAGGGATGAGTACAGTGGGGGCAATGACCTCCTTTTTTTCTGGATGAAAAGCCCTTAGTGATGAGGTGTGCCACATAGAAGGATTTTCTGATTGTTGTGGTGTCGTTATCAAAGGTGAGACCACTGTCCACCTGTGTTCCTAAGTCTCTTATCACACTTTCAGTGTTTAATGTACTGCCACCTATGTGGCAATTCATGGGTACATGTTTTTCTCAAAGGGGATAACTATACACTTCTTGGCATTGGGCTTGAGCCCATGGCTCTGGCACCAAGCATCTGTTTCTATAAGGCCCTTTTGTAGAATATCCACATCATTTGGAGATTCAATAATGGCTCCCAGTTTGCAGTCATCTGCAAACTTTGTTAGCCAGAATCCCTCAGTGTTGGCCTGTACTTAAGAGAAGTAGATGCCAAAGAAAAGAGGTCCCAGGAATGAACCCTGAGGTACTTCACTTGTCACGTGTCTGGAGCTGGATTTGGAGTTGGCTACTTTTACATTGTGGGTTCTGCCAGTAAGCCAGTTGGCAACCCTTCGAGTGACGTAGGGTTTTATGCCCAGCTTAGTAAGTTTATCTATGATTCCAGAGTGGGGGGATGGTGTCAAAGGCCTTGGCAAGATCCAGATAGGCTGTGTGGACAGCCTTACCTTCATCCACAGTTCTGGAGACTGATTTGAAGAAGTCAATCAGGTTTAGGAGACACGATCAGCCCTTCACGAACCCAAACTGGGTGGAGTCCAGTGTTTGAAGGTTACCGATGTCTTTGTTAATAAGTTCCATGATAAAAAGTTCCATGGCCTTGCAGATTAGACTCATCAGACTGATGGGATGGTAGTTCCCAGGATCCAAGGTGGATGCCCCCTTGTGGAGTGGGATAACTGTAGCTGTGTGCCACTCAGTGGGCATTCCCTGATTACTAGAATAAATTTGTTTCTCTTCTGCCTGGTGTATCATTTTCCACACTGTACTGCCTACTTTGCCCTTTTGCCAGAGTTTTGTCAGGATCATCTATTTCTGCTGGTAGGTTTGCATCTTTACTAGTAAAGGTCTTGGATGCTCTCTCATGGCCATGTTTGAAGCCTAAATATGGTGTGCCCTTTCAATTAACAGCCTCTGCTTTGGAATACGAGTTCAGTTTCTTCTTTGTACCTTCATAAAATTAATACAGTCTGTTCCTTCTGCTTTCTCTGGTACAGCAACAAATCTTAGATTTTCCCTACATCCTCTGTCCTCTAATCATACCATTTCTTTGAAACATCTCTTCTTAAGCAGTCACATACTCTTATCAGCCTTTTCTTTATTTGGACCTCTGATTTTTGCAGTCTTCATCTGAATAGCTGTTTAAGCATTGTTACATTTTTACAGCCTTTTGTTATTTGAGTTGATATACTCATTCAATGTTTCATTTATTTTCATCATTTCAATGGGGATCAGACATATTTTTCCTCTAGATTATTGGAAGCCATTTCTTGTACCAAAGCTGGAACTTGGACTACTTTTTGCTGAACAGCTGCAGGATTTTTTCACAGTCAATGTTTTCTCTTCACCTTTTCTACTTAATAATTTTGTTTCAGGCTTTCTTAGTTTCCTCTTTGCTCACATATAGGCAGTCTGCTTACTAGCCAGTAACTGAGTTTTATTCAAGCTGACATAATCACACTGGCTGTTGTTTCTCAGTTTCTGATTCCACACTGGGAGAGCAGAAGTTAATCTGTCAATTAGTGTGCAGCCATCTTGGAAGTTGCCATATTTGTTCAGTTATTGAGCAAGCAAACAGTACAGGAAAAAGGTTAACAGGAGGAAACGATTAGGAAATTGAAAAGAAAACATCTCCCTGTGAAATTTAAAAAGGAAAAGAAAGGAACACAGAGTCATTTCAATAAATGTGAACAGTTTTGTGAATAAATTTAGAAGGATAATTATTTTAGAATAATATTGATATTATTTGATTGAGGGATACATGGCTTATTCCAACTTTAATGAGAGAAATCAAATAGAGAAATTTTGGGGATATAAGAGTGTGGAATTTTCATGGTGATTGACATTTAGGAGTGGAATTTGTTTTTATTGAAAAGGTTATGGTACTAGATGTTTATATTATGTGTGCAGGAAGAGAAGCTGTGTGAAATATTAGATGGGGAAATGTTGATAGAGTTATATGCTTATACTGAAAAAAAAAGAAAGAAAATAAGGTTTCATAACAAACCAGTTTATTCAGGGACATCTTCAGGTGGGTTCAGATAAAAGTCATAGTAGGAATTAAGGGGTTGATGAAAGGCTTAAATGAGAATGAGGGATGATTGGGAGGAAGTGAGGTAAGGGTAGGGAGGAGCTTAAGGGGTTTAGGCAAATGTAACTGGGGAAGAGATCAGATTTTGGCATGAACATTCTATGGTAGGTTCTGCGTCCGAGACGACCTCTAGGTATTGGTGTGGTCAGGTAGGTTTTAGAATAGTTGCATGTGGAACAGGTGGGTAATGTTCACTAATGAGGTGTAGTAGTAGTGGGGGGTTTTTTGTCTTCTTACTTGGTAGTTTTGGTAAGGTACAACTCGGTAAAGTGTAAAGTCATGCTAGTGCAATTTGGTAGTTTACTGACTTGCTATGTTTATTACTAAAGTGTTTTTAATTTGGGAGTTAGTTTGGCATTTTCATTTCATCAGGACTGGATCCAGAACAGGCTCATGAGTAGATGCCTCAATTGTGGAGGTTTCTGATAATTTACTTGGCAATTGGAGCTTCACATTGTGGCAATGGCTATTAATCTCACATTGTCATTATTAACTGGGTCTAAATTGTGACTGACAAGTCTGAGGGGAGCCTCTTCCCAAAAAAAAAAAAAATAAAATAAAAAATAATTAAATAAAAGGAAGAGATTCAATGGTTCTTGGGATGGTAGAGGCGTAGAGGCATAGTAGGACTTTATTCTGGTGGTATGGAGTGTGACCCTTATTTCTATCTCTCTTTCCTGTCAAATAGTCATTAGCATTGGTAGGATTTTGTAGAATTTCCTCTGGATTTAAATTACACTCTCCAAAGCATGCATTTTTAGATGGCAGACGGGAAGCT
Source organism: Protopterus annectens (assembly GCF_019279795.1). Taxonomy (NCBI): domain Eukaryota; kingdom Metazoa; phylum Chordata; order Ceratodontiformes; family Protopteridae; genus Protopterus; species Protopterus annectens. Next base: position 453,648,231 of record NC_056749.1, on the reverse strand, counting down.
TAGGGTGAATGGCAGGTCTTCATCTCTCAGCAGCATTCAGCATGATCAGTTGTTTGCTGCCTCCCCTCCCTTTTCTTTTCTCTGTTTCCTCAGCAAAGTAGTCCTTGTTTTAGGTTACTTGGGCCATGTAGCAGTCCTTGTTTTAGGTTACTTGGGACATGTAGCAGTCCTTGTTTTAGGTTACTTGGGCCATGTAGCAGTCCTTGATTTAGGTTACTTGGGCCATGTAGCAGTCCTTGATTTAGGTTACTTGGGCCATGTAGCAGTCCTTGATTTAGGTTACTTGGGTCATGTAGCAGTCCTTGATTTAGGTTACTTGGGCCATGTAGCAGTCCTTGATTTAGGTTACTTGGGCCATGTAGCAGTCCTTGATTTAGGTTACTTGGGCCATGTAGCAGTCCTTGATTTAGGTTACTTGGGCCATGTAGCAGTCCTTGATTTAGGTTACTTGGGCCATGTAGCAGTCCTTGATTTAGGTTACTTGGGTCATGTAGCAGTCCTTGATTTAGGTTACTTGGGCCATGTAGCAGTCCTTGATTTAGGTTACTTGGGCCATGTAGCAGTCCTTGATTTAGGTTACTTGGGCCATGTAGCAGTCCTTGATTTAGGTTACTTGGGCCATGTAGCAGTCCTTGATTTAGGTTACTTGGGCCATGTAGCAGTCCTTGATTTAGGTTGCTTGGGCCATGTAGCAGTCCTTGTTTTCAGTTACTTGGGCCATGTAGCAGTCCTTGATTTAGGTTACTTGGGCCATGTAGCAGTCCTTCATTTAGGTTACTTGGGCCATGTAGCAGTCCTTCATTTAGGTTACTTGAGCCATGTTTTAGGGTGTTCATTTCTTTTCTGTTATGGTGAAGTTGTTTGAAAACAAGGAACATTAAAAAAAAAAAAAGAGAATGAGAGAGATGGTTGTATGGGTGTTTTACAGTTGAGCCACAAATGGTTTAGCAGGCTACGGAATCTCCAGCCAGGTTCATTGTTTGTCCTACCTTTCCTTATGTCTTCATCCAGATCACTGGGTGCATGTTGTTCAGTGTTTTGGACGAGTGGTTTTCATTCAAAGGGGTGGGTGGGTAGCTGTAACTGCTGCTACTTTGGTGGTGTGGAATCGCATCGCAGAAGGATGCTAGCTGGCAGGGGTGTAGCAAGCAAATTCCATTTTGTACTAACAAGCTCTAAATGCTACCCGCCTTGAATACCTGGCAGTTAAAAATGGACTTAATAAATGCAAGTAACATTTTCAACTGTTCCCCCTAAAACTATTAAAATATTGCTTTTTGACTAGAAATATTATACCTGTTGTTAAAGGCATTCACACAGACAGTTGTAGACATAATATGACCTGAAAAAAGCCATGCTGATCTGATCCTCTTTAAAAAAAATGTACTCAGTAGAGTACAAAGAGTATACCTAGCTACACCCTTGCTAGCTGGTGTGACATTTGTGATCATGCTTTTGTGTACTGTTCCGAGCCAATATTGCTGAACTGTGTATAATGTTGGTGTGTTTATGAAACTTTTATATTTTGTTTGGCTTTTGAAATAAATAAACTGGTCATATTGGCTTTCTGCTTTCATTATTGCATTGGTCCGTGATAGTATGTACAAATACAGTTTGCTGAGGCAATCTTATTCATACAAATACACCTGCTGGTTTGGGTTTAGGCAGGCAGGTACAGGGTTAATTTTGCTAGGATTAGACAGCTATGAAGGAACTGAGGTAAGGTAAAGCAAGAAAGTGGTAACTGAAAGGGGCGAGGGGAGCTAAGGCTGATAAACTAAAGGGTTCGTCTCTTAGGTGTGGGTGTTTTCGAGTGCACCCATCCCTTCCTCTTACTCATTTACAGTAGGTGGTTCTTATGTGCTGCGTATTTGAGAATTGAGGTGGGATGGTTTTGGAGGGGCCATGGGTGAAGACTCTTTTATTCCCCCTTTCTTTGTGGAATGGTTTAGATGTAAATTGGAATGAGCAGTGGCACAATACTGGTGTTGGCATGGGTCAGCACAGTGGGAGGTTTAACACTGGTGTGTAATATAGTGGTGAGTGGTTCCGTGCTGCCCTAACTCAGTAACACCTATGTGGTGTAGGAATGTCACACCTCTAACAGCCTATACACGCTTGCATTTATGCAAATTGAACATAAACAGTATACGATTTTAAAAATGTGAATAATGTGCGAACAATAAAAGCTATTGACCAATATTTAACATAATTGTCCCTGTTGCGTTTCTGCAGGCTGTGAGGCGCTCGCAAGTGGTGGTCACTTTCACGCATGCAAGGAGTAGTGTTAGCCATTAGGTGGAGGGAGGGAAGCGCAAAAGGTTGCAGAAGGTCCAGTGTGTTTGTTTGTCTTTCTTTTTTGTACATTGAAATGGGATTACTTATCTTTATTTTCCTGCACACGTGTATTAAAAAAAAAAACAGTACACTGCGGTGAATCGCAAATGTTCTGTCTGTTCAGACATATGTGGTCTAAAGAAACAGGACAGTTTTCTTACTATAGCTGTTTCTCACAGCTTTATGCTTTAATGTAGTGCTATTATCTTCTGGAATTTGTGTACTGTGTTGAATTGGGTGTACATTTCTTACTTGTGCCTGTCTGAACAGAGCTGGGGAAAGTATCCCTGCACACATCCCAAATATTGCCAGGGATTAGTATTCAATAATGATAAAGTAGGAAAGAACATTCTCTGCAGACATTGGGGTTTAATTGTGTATTTAACTCTTGTCTCTCGACTGTCTGATTTTATGGGCCAGCCGCACACCTCTCAACTGTACAGATTTTCGCAGAATGTCCAGATTTTGCCCCGTATTTTTAGTCCAGTATGCATAAAATTATGGTTTTCTGGCAAATCACTGAGGGTTAAAGTCAGGAAATTGACAGACATTTGAGTTTCGCACTTTATATCCTTCAGAAAATTCATGCTAATGAAAAACCTATTCTATTAATTTACTAAATTTGTAAGAGCAATATTAAAAGTGTCCCTATTTTGGCCCTTTGTCTCCCCATTGTTGTTGGCTTTGTCCGAATTTCTCGATTTAAGAGGTGGAGAGGTATGGCCAGCTGCAATTGCACCTTTATTCTTACTCTGTCTCTCCTAAAATAGTTTTGTTCTCTAACCAGTTTTCCTGCACATTTGATTATACTTTACCAGGGCAGGGAGAGGCTGCATAGTTTTGTTGTAATTAAACATTTGTTTTTGTTCTCTTTCTCTGCTCCCCTGCTGGTTGTGGTTTAGGTTGAATATGCCATTTCTGAAGCAGGCACACAGGGAAACAATGGGGTAATTACAGCTGGTACATTCCTAGATTGGTAGACCACTGTTTCAACTCTATATACTTTGCTGTATGTTTTCTGCCCCAAACATTTCAGTCCATTTCTCTTAATATTTTTGTTTAGGTCAATTCATTAGGAAATTATGCAAGGTTATGTTTTGGAAAGTAATGGACAGGCATTGGAGTCCAGACATAGCATTCAACCTTTGGTCTCCAAAAGAAGTACTGGCCCTTGTAATGTGGAGTGAATGGGAAAAAGGTGGAACACATACTAAGGGGTTACTAACAATTTCAAATTGGAAGGTCAGAGGATATTTGTAATAGGATCTACATTAAGTAGGGCTGGTACATTAATACATTGAGTTACCCAGAACTTTGCTACTGTTAATGGAGAGAGAATTCCTATCCAGTTACAGTTGCATTTTATTTTGCAGATGGCAGAAGTGCAGAGGTGCAGCACCTGTTCGCCAGAGGGGTGTCGGGTCGACAGGTGAGGGAGGATGCTGTGGAAAATGTGTCTGCCACTGGAGCTGTATGCAAAGAGGTCACAATTTTTTTCCAGCAGTGGGCACAATGAGACCAGAAAATGGAGAGGGTAGAAGGAACAGAGCATCTAAATATGGCAAGGTTTTTTTTTGTTTGTTTGTTTGTTTTAGCATAAGCTGCAAGAAAGAGCCCTGTAGCTGCCAGGTAATGTCTTTGACTTGGTGCATGGAGCAGCACGATTGGATCTTGTACTGCATTGTGGGTGTGGGGGAGGCATGAGGAATTGGTTTAAGTTGTTTAAGCATACTTATGCCTAGGACCGATAGAAGGTTGTATATTATATGTGCATCTTTGAAGATTAGGTGGGGATTGAGGGGCACAAAGGTATGGAAGTGTTGGGGATATGTAGGAACTAGGTGTTTCAGTGTCTAGGCTGAAGTGATAAGGATTAAGCAGGCATGGTTTAGGTTTCCTAACAGTGGTTTAAGGCTTGTTTTTTTATCAGATGTGTAGGACACATTGAAGAAGTTTTAAAGGGGAAAGTCAAGGGTAAGCAGTGGATTAAGGATGTCGATTTTGAGGGTAGATGCCTTTCACTATTCATAGTTTCATAGTTTCATAGTTTAGTACTAGGCTATCTGCCCTGAGGCATTTGCAAGCCTAGCCCTAGAGATGTGGCTTTCGCTATCCCATGTAGTGGTACTAAGGTGTATAGAATAAATTTAGAATACTGTGCCATTGTCCAGTAGTGACACATTGAAGACCCCCTTACTTATTAAAATTAGTTTACTGTGCCTCTGTTAAGTAGCGATACAGGGGTGACCCCAGGGGTAAACCTACGATCTCCCATCCACTCGTCAACATTTCTCTTGAAGAGAGTCAGTGAGGGGCTCTGCCTAACATGGACTGGGATTTTGTTCCAGAATATGGGAAGCCTCTGAGTTATGAATCTGTCCCTCCAGCATGTTCTATTCATGTTTGTACTGAGGTTTAAATCTTTGGCTCTCGTGGTTCTTATGGATTTTGATTTTTTGAGGTGGAGCATGTCCATCAATTCCTGGTTGGACATGGCCTTGTACGTCAGGCACAGATCACCTCTGAGCAGGCGGTATGCTACTTAATAGAGCTGGAGATTCTTTAGCCTGGCAGCATATGACATATGTTGGAAACCCTTGATCCTCTAGGTGAGGTACTTCTGGGGTCTCTCCAGCTGTTGTAAGTGCCGGGTGAGGTACATACCAAATGGGGCATTGTACTCAATCATGGGCCTGATAAGGGAGGAGTACAGGGGAATGACCTCCTTTGATCTGGATGTGAACCCCTTCATGATAAGGTGGGCAAGATAGAAAGTCTTTCTAACCACTTTGGCAACATGGGTGTCAAATGAGAGGTCACTATCATCGGTACTCAGTGGGTTACTGTCTATGTGATAATTTGTGGGTATTTTGTTTTTCCCAAAGGGGATGACTATACATTTCTTGGCATTCAGTTTAAGGCCGTGATTCCGGCACCAGTTGTCCGTTTCGGTGAGGCCTTTCTGTAGGATGTATGTGTCAGCTGGTGTATCAACTATGGCGCCTAGTTTGCAGTCATCTGCGAACTTTGTCAGCCACAACCCTCCCATGTTTGCTTTCACATCTGAGAAGTAAATGCCGAACAAGAGGGGTCCCAGGACAGAGCCCTGTGGGACACCACTTGTGACTGGCTTTGAGTCTGACATGGCTCCTGCAATCTTGACTTTATGGGTTCTGTTCTTTAGCCAGTTTGCAACCCATCTTGTGACACATGGATTTACTTTTAAGCTGTTTAGCTTTTCTATGATCCCCGAGTGGGGTATTGTGTCGAAGGCTTTAGCCAAGTCCAGGTAGGCTGTATGGACTGCCTTGCCCTCATCAATGGCTCTAGTGACTGTTTCAAAAAAGTCAACCAGGTTCAAAAGGCAGGATCTGCCTTTTACAAAGCCAAACTGGGTGGGATCAAGTGTCTGTAGGTCCCCAATGTCGTTGTTTATGAGTTCCATAATAATTCTTTCCATAGCTTTGCAAACCAGGCTGGTCAAGCTTATGGGGCGGTAGTTCCCAGGGTCTGTAGTGGAGCCTCCCCTGTGGAGTGGGACCACTGTTGCTATATGCCAGTGTTCAGGTACATATCCTGTAGTAAGGCTAAGGTTAAATAACATTTTTATATGCGGGTTTAGCTCCTGTTGGAGTTCACGTATCACGCAGCCGAGGATACCATCAGGTCCCATAGATGCTGTGTTTTTTGCTTTGTTGAGGGCGGTTCTCACCTGGACATCAGAGATGACAGGGAGGTTACATTCAGCTGGGATTAGTATTTCTTCTTTTGGAGGTGAGGGAGGGGAGAAATTTGCACTGAACCTGTCTGCCAGATTGTTGGCAATATCTGTGGGTTCGGTAAATTTTTTGTCGTTGTGTACTAACTCTGAGCATATCTGAGTGTTTCTGCCCAGGTTTCTAACATAACTGAAGAATGCCTTGTGGTTATCTTTAGTGTCCTTGGCGATTTTTCTCCCATAGGGATGTCACTGCCCTTGTTTTTTTTTTTTTTTTTTTTTGGTGACATTGGACATTTAGTGTTCTGGTGGCATATTGTGCTTGTGTGGTGTTGTCTGGTTTGGTTTTAGTTTATGGTGGTGCATTTGTCATGTGATTACCTGGGAATCAACATGGTTAGGCTTTTCTCGCAGATGGATCAGGAGCTTGATGGGAATTCCTGTTTGACAAATGAGACGTGATGATCTGGCGGGCGATATACTTTGAGGGGTTGGGGCCTTGTTGGATGGAAGGAAGGATGATTGAAGGGCTTGTCAAATATTTAGAGTTTTCTTGTTAAGCGGGGTAGGAGGTTCAGCTGGAGTGTGTTCGGATTACCTTTCATTTTCATTTGTTTAATATGGAAGTGGTATGGCTGGTGGTGGTCATGCTGTTAAAATACCATGATGGTCATTTAAATGTCTTATTGCTTATAATGGATACTTGGTGTGATGGCAGGATTGCTATTAAACTGAATTTTAAGAGAGATATAATTTAGTTATTGTATACATTAGGTAGTGCATGGGACTGCAACTTGGCATGATCATAGGCAATTGCCTCTGCATGGCCCAAATGGCAGTGGGCTTAGTGTTGGTTTGTCCAGCTGGTTGGTAATGAACTGGGAATAATTACAAAGCTTTATTGGTAGTTGAGTGAATATTTAACTCATACACAGTGGTTATGTTAGGTTTGTTACTTTAGCATTGAAAAGGGATCAGTGGTTTGCTTTCAGCTGTTTAGGTGAGTGGCTATTTTCATTATTTATGTCTGAGGGTTTTTGGAGGTGATGCCACGGATCCAGTTTGGTTTGGTGGGGTATACCAAATGATGTTTAGCTTGATGCCATTTAATGGTGGTTAGGTTGTTGTAATGTTGCTCGGATAGAGGGGGAACAGCCTGTTCAAGCTGGTGGGTGGAGAAGAGGGGCAGGCTCGCCCTCTTCTGTTCCCCCTCTAGTGCTGGTTGTTCAATTCAATTGAGTTGGGAAAGGAAAGTGAGCGGTTGGACGCTGCTTGAGTAAAATAAGTAAACAGAGGTAAGTTGGTTATTGGTTGGATGTGTAATTCAATAAATGGTAAATGAAGTGAGTGGTGGTGGTGGTGGTGGTGTACTACTTCATAAGTAAGCGAGTGGAGGTATGGACACTGCTTACTAAATAAGGATGAGTGGGGTCACACTGTCCTGGTTAATGTTATATGGAAGTAATGCTGAACTATATCATGCATTGGTTGTAATAATTATTGGTTAACAAAATTATGTTTATAGTTTAATAAAGGTCATCAAATGTCATTTGGTGTGATGTGTTTATTGAAGGAGAATGGGACAAATGAGGTTTGGTAGCATACCAATTTGTCCAGGGGCATCTTTAGATGGGGTCAGATAAAAATAGTAGCAGGAATTATGGGTGGGGAGGAATGGGAGGAAGTGAAGTAAGAGTAGGGAGGGGCTTAAGGGGTTAAAGCAAGTGTAACTTGAGAAGAAATGACCTTTTGGTGTGAACTTGCTACCTGCCCTCCCTCCTCTTTTTGTGGTGGAATAGTGGGGATTGTGGTTATTTTCAATCTGGGTAGGGTGGAGAAGAGGAGCAGGCTTGCCCCTTTTTTCCCCCCTCTAGTGTTGGTTGTTCAGTTCAATTGAGTTGGGAAAGGAAAGCAACTGATTGGACATTGCTTGAGTAAAATAAGCAGGGCTATTAGCCTATTACACAACTATGAACAGTACACAGTACGTGGCATAGTATACATTATGGTGGCATAGTGACAGTGGATGGCAGTGTTGCTTCACAGCAAGAGGTTCCCTTGTTTGATTCTCCACTGGGGTACCCTCTGTGCATTGACTGCATGTCCTCCCTGAGCTCTCATGGGTTTCCATGAGGGTGATCCATTTTTCTCTCACATTCCAAAGACAGGCAGAAGATGCATTGGACACTTTAAATTGGCCATAGGTGTGGGTGTGCATACAAGTGTCTGGTCTGTAAGAACTACACTGGCAGGGCTAGCCATCCGGTGGTATAAACTTTGGCTCTAGATCATTATCAGTGTTAAAGTGACACCCTGACCCCATGTTCAGAAAAGGTAACAAGGGGTTGTGGATGGATGGATAGTGTACGGAGGAAGTGATGCAAAGTTAGTAGCAGTGGATGTGGGTAAAGCTTTTGATGATGTGACTCAGAGGTGTTTGCTGGTAATTATGAATGAATATGCTATTAAATGATAAATAATGAGAGCGTTAAGATCAACAAACAATCGTACTGTTTTTCAAAGTATTATTCATTTATTGTTTAATGAACAGACAGTAATTAAAACGGGTGTTAGGCAAGGATGTCCCAAGTGTACTGTGATATTTTCCTTAGTGTTAATGCAAGCCCAAATGTTATGAGGAATTTAAAAAAGGAAAGTATTATCATGGCAAAGAACATGAGGTGGATGAAAGAGATTTTATTATCATTGAGTGAGATGTTTAAAATGGTGGGATCACAGTGAAATAAAGAAAAAGTAAAGGTATAGAGGATGTTGTAAGGATAGACGTATACCTCTCAACTGTAGAGATTTCCACAGAATGTCCAGATTTTTGCCTTATATGTTTGGTCCGTTTTTCATAATATTGTGGCTGTCTGGCAAATTAGTGACAAATCATTAAAGACTGATATTAGAAAATAATGACAGACATTTAAGTTTTAGACTTCATACCCTTCAGAATGTTCATGTTAATGCAAAACCTGTTATTCTATCAACTTTCTAAGTTTGTAAGATCAGTATTTCAAAATTGTCCCTATTTGTACCACTTTTTTATGGCTTTGTCCAGATTCCTTACTCTAAGAGGTTGAGAGGTATGGATACAAGTGAGAAAACTGAGTTCCTTGGAATAATATTTGGAATAGTGGAAGAAGACAAGAAACAATGGAAATTTTTTTTTTTTGAAAAATAAGGGGGTGAATAATTTCTAGAAGATGCGTAAGTTGTCATACAAGAAAAAAAAAAGCAAATTTGATTAATTGGATGAGATAATGCAGATAGTGTTTAATATGGTATGGAGTTTAACAATAAATCCAGTGAAGAGAGGGATTTTGTACATGGACTCACTCATAGTGTTGCAGCTTCTCTGCAATTAGAATTTCCGGTTTATGAAAGAAGAAAAGGAAAGTTTAGTTGTCAAAATTATTGATGATTAATATAAAATATTTTCAAACAAGGTGACTGGGGAAAAGGGGAAAATGCCAGGATTCACTTTACAAGCTTGAGATACTAAACTATCGAAACCCAGTATCTCGAGACTGTAAAATTGAATCCACAGAACATTGAAACGTCACTTACTCATACAGCATATAAGCGAAATCCATTTAACAAACCCCTCATAGCAGCACTAAGCAAAAGCAGCAGGAAGGTGTACAGAACTCATCAAAAGGAATGGCTGACGTGGAATATCCTGCACCAGGAAAAGTAGGCGCAATATACCAAATGAGCGTGTCCCAGAAGGGAAAGCCTTTGCTTCTAATGGAGGGGTATATACTTCATCAAGAAAGAAAAGTGAGGAACGGAACATATTGATGCTGCAAATGGAAGTGCACACAAGCATGCAACGATTGGGCAGTCACGATAAGCTGAGGTAGCGGGGAGGAATTGCACAAAACAGTGCAGCACATCTACACTGGCGACCCCACTGAAATAGAGAAATACAAGTTGTGTTCAGAGCTAAGGCACAGAGCTGAGGTCTCCCAGGACATCCCATGTTTATTAGTCGATGATGCCCTTGCAACAACTGTCATTGACATAATCCTCAATCTCCCCTCTAGAAAGGCCCTTTTGAAACAGGTATGGAGGGTAAGGTGAAAGGATATCAGATCTGGGTTCAACCCCTCTATGCAACAGCAGGACATAGATGTGGAACAATTCCCAACTAAAGCAGGTGCGTTCATAGAAAAGAAGGTAGTGGATGTTAGCACAGACAATGTAGTTATAGTGCTAACAACAGTAAACAACCTCTACGACCTTAGTAAGACTACCATATGGCTTATGGATGGCGCCTTTTTCTATAAGGGGATCATCCGTCAGCAGCTATATAGTATATATGGGCTCATGAAATTTGGTGGGTACAGCAAGTCTATACCATTGTTATACTGCCTCATGAGTAAGAAATCGTTACGGGCGTATAACTGTATATGGCACTGTGGCTTCCAGTTGCTTGCCAAACGTGGATTTGAGACAGGCTTCAGGTACGTGCTTTCTGACTTTGAGGTGGCAGCTTTTAAGAGCATTACATCTAACATTAATGGTGTGATAGCCAAGGGTTGCATGTTCCACTTTGGCCAAAGCATCTGACAAAAAGTCCAGCAACTTGGGTTGGCCTCCCTGTACAACAGCAATTATGAGTTTCAGCTGTCCATGAAGTGTCTGGTAGCGTTGGCTTTCCTACCTGAAGAGGAGGCACTGCAGGCATTTACACTACTACGGGAATGTTATCCCCTGGAGGGCCGGCAACTGATGAAATATTTTTTAGATTGCTATATACTTGGCAAGATGATGAAGTTCAGTAAAGTTATGGAATGTGTATGACCTTAACACCCAGTTCCTACCCCGGACATGAAATTCTGTGGAGGCTTGGCACCGGAGGTTGAAATGTTTACTAGGTGCCAAAACTACATATTTTTTCTCTGCTGATGTTGACACTCTTCAGGGAACAGGACCAGGTGGAGGAACTACAGGTCCGGATGGCTGGTGGTTGTCCACTTCCCCTAAACGACGGCAAGTACTGACGAGGCATACTCAGTTCGAAAGTATTTTAAAGCACAGGGTTTCTCAGGGCTATTGCAAGTGTGTTAAAGATGTAGGGTTTGTTCGTGGTTGGTTTTATGTGTTCTCTGTTAAGTTTAATGATGGATGTTTTCATGGACTGTATTTGTGTGGCTTATGGTTTTGGACTATAGTACGGGGTTCTCTGTTGCACTTGTGCATCACCATGGATGGTAGTCATGAAGGATATCGCACTACTTGTGTCTGGATGGCGGCAGAGGCTCGGATGGTGACCGGACTTTCAAATAAATGCTTTTTAAGTCCCGGTTTTTGATGTTTGGGGCATTCGATCTTTTGCTTCCTGCTGTTTTGCACTTTTGATGTCCTGTGGATTCGCTTTTACAGTTTCGAGATACTGGGTTTGGATATTTTGGAATCTCGAGCTTGTAAAGTGAATATAAATGGCTGGTTAAGGAATATCAAAGGAAATTTTTTTATAGAAACTGAATGTTAATTAGTTGGGAAGAAACAGAATGGAAAGGAACAATAAAGTTTACACAATTTTTATTATAAAAACACAGACAGCAATGGCCACATATTGGAGAAATATGAAAATGGAAACAAACCAAGTGGAATGTGGTTGAAAACGTTATTGACTACTGTCAGGAGTAAGTGCTTCTGTCTGAAATTTAAAGCCTTCATCAGATTCCTCTATGAAGTTCGAACAAAAGTACTTATTCTTGAACATACTACACTTGTTCTTTTTTTTTATTATTATGTTAATCCCAGGGAGAGATTGGGGAAACTAATGAAGTTAGAGAAAGCAAAGCTGAGGTTTAGAAATGAGAAGTTATGTCAAGATTTTCTACAGTGGTTAATGATTGACAAATTGCAAATAAAAGGAAGTATGTTGTACAAAAAGACTGACTGACAATGTATTTATTCATATATTTATCACTATATGTCATATTTTTTCTTAATGTGAAAAAGTAAACAGGGTATGGGACTTTTTATGTAAAGAAAATAATGACTATAAGAATTATGGAAAATATACATGTGTATATGATTTTGAATGGATGTTATGGAGGCGTTATAATGAGATTAGTGAGAAAATTGACAGTATTTGGGGTTATTTGGAACATATGGAATTAAAGAATAAAAGAAGTTCCATTTAAAAAGAATAGGATTTTGTGTGTGGAGGACCAGCACCATGGCTTAGAGGGATAAAGCCTAACTACAGCTCAGGTGAACTAGGTTCGATTAGTGGCTTAGGTGTTTGAGGTGCTGGCATGTAGGGATGGGTGTGCCAAACCAAGGGAGAGAGAATTCACTGAAGATACCCATTGAGGGGAGGTATGGTCCAGAGATGGGTGTAAACGTCAGCCATTTAGAAGCAGTTGTCGTTACTGTCCCCAGGAAACTTTTAAGATCCACGCTTTACCAAGCTCACTTTGAGAGGAACTCTGGGAAGTCTGGAAAGAGTAAAATAGGGAGACAAAGGACTAAAAAAAATGATTTTGGTTGTGGATAAATGGGTGGCGAAAATGATTTAGTAAAACGTGTATGTTTGACTGAAATGAGTACTGGATGTAGAAAGAGAAGGCATATGTAATAAATAAATATTATATATAATGTAAATATTATAAATATTGTAAAAATTGTAGATATTGTAAACTAATCTAGATAATGTCTATATATGAATGATATAAATAACCCCATCTACCTCCAATCTAACCCCAATCTACAGTGATAAATAGATGTGAGACCTTTTGCATCCACCTGAGTAACCACCAACCTAACTTGGCTTACCATCTCATCTGAAGGTCAGCAAACTAAGGAATGTTGCACCCTCCCATGCAATGATTAAAAGCTGCAGTGCAAGCTATTTGAAAATGAATCCACTCACCTTGAATGGTATTACAACCCACAGCTTTTGATGTTCCAGCACCAAAGGCAAGTATGCTATATATTGAACCACTAAAACTACAGAGCTACAGTAAACAATCCAAGAACTCCAAGTGTTTTTATTTTTTTCTAACTGATGGCATAAGGGTAACTGCTAGAGTTTTGGGAACCTAAGCACTAGTGGTTAGAGCTTTAGATGTTTTCATTAGTTCTTTCAGTTTCCCTCTTTACTTTATATTGTAAGTAGCTGTGCTTATGCAACTGGGTTGAGGCTCCACAGACCTCAGAATGGGATGATCTAAGTGAGGAGTCAACATGCTACAGTTCCACTCTGGATATCTCCTATAGATTACCTGGACTTATGCCATCAGAGGTGGCAAATAATCATGTTATGAGGGAACTGCACCCAACATTATGATAACATCTCCCTCAAATGTCTGCTATGCAAGTTCAGCACCGATTTACTGGCATGGCAACAGTCTTACCACAGCCCATGAATTACTTGAATGCATATAATACATTCTCATAACCTCTCAAGAAGAGACCAGTTCATTTCCATCCTACCAGCTCCAACATGTACCAGAAGCACTGACCTTAGGTCAAGTAGGTCATAGATATGACTTTACCGTTATCCCAGCTGAACTGGAACTATACTATACTACTTCTGATCAGATAGTCTCTGGTAGATTTCAAATTTTATTTATTTATTTTTATCACTTACGTGGGCTTGGGTGGTCAAGCATTTACTGGCTGCCTCAGTCCATTAGGGATATAGATGTTAGACGAGGGGTAAATTCCTAATTCTCTATCCGCTATTCCAAGTTCTGCTTGAATTAGGTTAGAGAAGAACTCTGCTTCACATGGAGGGAAATTCTGTTCAAGTGAAGGGATAGTCTTTGAAAGACATACCTGTTTCTTCAATATGTCCTACTTACATCTCAAGAAGGTTTTTGTCCCTTGATCAGATAATTCTGATGCTATTTGTTTAATAGATATGTAGAAGATGGATCAGAGTAGCATCGAAGGGATGACCATATGCCAGGCATAGAGAGCAATCTCTTTGGATGCTCCAGTTGTTGTATGAGCTTGGTCAGGTACAAACTAAATTTACATTAAATTACTCCTTATGTGGATTCAAACCGTGCATCTATTGCACTGCAAAGCAGAAAACACATCATTAATATGGTGAGCCATTAAGGAAGTTACTCAATTTTTGATAGGGTCATCATGGCAGGATCATGCGTGTGTAATGTATGTATTTTAAATGACCAGTATTGGTTATTTTTTTCCTTATTAAGTGGTTTTCTTAGAAATATGTGCCAGCGAAGGAGAAAGAAATTAAATACAAATTGCACTATCATGGATTTCTATTCACTGTTACTGCTTGGTGGTGAAACAATCACAGAAACATTCACATAACAGTTATACCGAAAATAATTAAAATAACTAATATTAATGGTAATAAAGCAATTTAATTGCTACAGCTTACAGAGTATATATAAATCAGTATACTGGATAGCTGCACTATACTGTACTATACTGAACCTTAGCCATCCACAGTAGCAGTTAGGATTTCTTCTGTTGTATTACTTCTTGACATCCTTAGCAATCGGTATGTGTATAATTGTATGCACATGTTTCATACTGACCTCGTACACTATTATCAACTTAGATTTAAACCCTGTTTGCTGTGACTGTCAGTTCAGTATAGTAGTATAACATACAGTTATTGTTTGGTGTGTAATGCCAGTAACCTATCTAGTATTTAAGACCTAAATACAGATCTGAGCTTACATGTTCTTTTACATTCAAATGAAATATGAAACCAGTGCATAAAATGTAAAAGAAAGAGAAAAGCTGTACAGTTATTTTGATGGAAATGCACTGCCATGGAGACCAATATTAGAGCATCATCTCTCTCTATCTCCATTCATTGTTTTGAATAATAAACACTGCATAATATTTAGGTTTCTACAATTGTTCATCCTGTTATCAGAACAGTTACATCTGTAATAGTGCAGAAAAATCAGAGTGTGAAACTGAGAAGTCAAATCATTCTATCCCTCTGCTTGGCATTGCTGTTGGATAGTCAGTCACAATGAAAATGAAAGCTATAGCCATCTAAAGACTACAGATTTACACAATATAATATTTTTAAGACAATTAGACAATAAGACCTCCCTACCCCACTTCAAAAAAAGTCTAACCCACCATTTCCAGTCTCACTGCCTTTGCCAATGCTCATATCCAGATTAACTTCTTTCCAAAAGCTGACTTCTTTTCTCCTCTATCCAGCAATCTCCTTCTTTTGAACTCTCCGTGACCTTCTCTCTCACCCCCTTAAGATTTTTCTCCTTTCTTCTTTTTTCTACCTAACACACTTCTTACACCTTTGAAATGAGGACTACCTAGTATAAGTATAACTACGCTGTTGTCCGTGTCTCATATTTTCTCAATGATGTCTTGTCTATGACTGCTATCCATCAGATACATTTTTTTTTTTATTAATTCCATATATGATATGCCCCTTTTTCTCTAACTATGTTTGTTAATTACAATATGTATTAATATGTATCTATGTAACTTGTATGTAACTTACTGTCAATGTGGAGCTTTTCTTCCCGGGCCTCCACTGAAAATGGACATATATCCAGTCGGATCTTCCCGGTCAACAAATGTAAAATAAAAATAAATAAATAATAAAATGTATTGCTTTTTTAGATGACAGTAGAATGCAGAGATAATTTTGCAGTGCAACATTATTTATCTAAAATGGCATTGGGTATTTGGGGGGGGGGGGGTGGCATCAATCAGTTATAATTGAATATCTATAAATAAATGCCCTTAATCAGGATGCAAAGGTGCATATTAATCTTAAAATGCAGGTTTCCATTCAGCAAGGAGATTATTCTTCTATAATTTTAATAATCAAACTGATTTTCTTCAGGCTCCGTGCAGGAATGTAAATATGGTACAATGATACAAATTCAGCAGAATGAACGTAAGTAATAAAGAAAGTGAGTAAAGTGGTTAAATATTAACACATTACATACTCACTTAAAGGCAATGGCAAATGAAAATATTTTTTTATATAGCTGCTACTGCATAATTCAGGAGTAAATGTTATTAAGCACTTTGATGAAATGTTTTTACCTGGACATCTTCACCCATTAACGTGGACAACTGAAGTCTGCTGATGACAGCTCAAGTCACCACCACTATCCACAGCACATTCATGACTATTTGAAGCCTGTTTACATGGATTTGTTGCATTACATGTGCAAGTATTATTATGATTCATACAGATAATTGCAACTAAGCCTTATATGAATACAATACACATAAATGACCCTGGGTTTACGTGAATAAGTTTTTCATGCATGATAATTAATCTATCATGCATAGTTCAAAGCTAAAAAGCTACCCGATATATCATGTCACTAGTTTATGCTTTCCTAAATTATAATAAGAACAACTGTGCTAAACCAGAGAAAGGCAATACATTTTAGGCTAAGATTGGTATTAACAGGCCAAAGGCTCACACTTGCATAGTGCTTACTCACAAAAGGTGCCATTGCAAGTACATGTTAATTCAGTAATTGTGAGCTACTTGTACTGAATAAGTAAATATAGAGGGATTTAAAAAAAATATCCACTTATGGCAGAAGCATAAATTAGCTGATGTTAATCTTTATGGATATGTGAAGCACTATCTAAAATGTAATTTTTCACAGTTATGCATTTTACAATAGCAGTAGTTTTTAATCCTACAGACTAAAATCATATAGCTGTTTATTTTATTACTGGATTTAATTGTTTGATTATGTGGATAACATTATTTGAACTGCTTGTTACTCAAGATATAGAAATGTATGCGTGAACTTTTTTAAAGCCTGACTATACTTATTCTTCCGTTAAAACATACGGGGTGGTATTCATGTTTTTTTAACTGCATAAATAAATCTTTCTGCATATGTCATTATGAATTTAAATGAACTCTTGAGTAATCTGAGGCAATAAGGTATCCAAGAGTATGCAGGATTGACAGGGATTATGCTTCATGATTCTGTAGACTCATTGTATTTGAGTCAACGTTTCCTTTTCTAATCATATGGACATTAGAAAATTACTAGGGTTTTTCATGTATTCACATGGACAGCTGAGGTCTGCTGGCAACTGTTTTGGTCTCTGCCACTATCCATAGTGCGTTCATAACTACTTGAAGCCTGGTTACATGGATATTTTGCATTACATGCTCACATATTACCATGATTCATAGAGATAATTATAACTAAATCTAATTTGCATACAGTGCACTTAAATGACCCTGTATTTATGAGAATAAGTTTCACGCCACCATATTAACTTTCAATCACTCACAATAGGCATCAAATGGTTTAGGAAACTGCAAACTTACTCAGATAAGAAATAAATAGTAGAAATAGAAATTATTGGGACTGGGAAGCAGTTTATATAGATAGGAGAATTGTGTCATTTTTGATCTGACAGTCTAGTACAGATGATTCATGTAAATACTGATGAAATGCCTGTCATTCAGTGATGAGAATTCTTGACAGCAGCACTGGAACTATATATGGAAGTACTCATAATGACAATGTGAAAGATAATTTAGAAATTCCTTTTAGTGGCATTTAGTGATAATTTTCCAATTGAGACGCATACCTACTCTGAAGCGATTATAGTCTGACGTATTGCATTTTGAGGGATGCATTGTTGTACCAAGATACATGCTGACTAACTTGGTATTTCTGAATGCCACTCCTGAATGAAAAATGACAGTATTGATGCAGAAAAGTTTTAAAGGAAGGATACAAGTCTGTTAATAAAATGATTGCAATACTAGTATGAATGTGTTGATGCTGCTGCACAGATTACTGCAATACAACTGCTACTTTGCTGGACTGGGACTTTCCATGTGTATATGGATATGGCTGTTCTGTCATCAAACCTTGTTTTGTATTCAGGTCCTTGATTTATTTGTGACAAAGGTAGGCAAGCTTTCATGACTGTGTTTTTGGTTAATGACTGGATCAAAAGTTTCAGTGTATGACTTTGTCATGTTCTTCTTCTCTATTCATGGGGATGCCTGAGACACAGATGATGATGACTCTGGCATAAACAGAGGTGGTGTGGACACTGGCTGTTACCCACATCTACGCTAACACTATCAACGCACATCTGCTCACAATGCTGGGTTTGAGAACAGTAACATATTTATATAGAGAACTGAATGCTGAAATGCAATTATTACATGTAATGCATGGCACTTACTATTAACAGATGAACCCTTACCTTTTGCACAGAATGTCACTGAATACAGTTGAAATGTCCTCCACACCTCACTGCACAGCATGCAGTAGTGTACTCCAATATCTGAATAGCGATGCAATCAATTAATTCTTTAAAGGGCCAACATCAGAAATGAAAAGTTCCTCTATACAAGTAAATTAAGAGTATGTATGCAGCAGAATGGCTGCTTCTGCAGCTGATGATAACATAATTATATTTATGAGACAACCCGAGAAGAGTGGTACACAGTCACCGTGGTTAGTGGCAGGATTTCAAAATCCACCAAATGTTAGTAACTCTATACGAAGTGATACTGGATCACAGACTCAAGCACAGGGTGACATTATACTATATGTTGGACAGGAAGAAAACCCCTGGCTTCAACACCAGCATTGTCAAACTTACAGGAACATCTTCTGGATTATGTCTGATCTTCAGAGTTAACAAAGTCTACAGTGGCACATTTACAAAGCAGTGCCAGGTGTAGGCATATGTCACAGCTATTCCAGGAAAAACATAAAACATTTGCTGCCAAGCAGTAAATGTGCCATGACATTGCCAAGTCTCAGTGCACTGCCACAGAGATTGAGACAGAAATGGTCAGAGCCCTCCAGGGTGTATGCGAGTATTTACAGCACTACATAGAAATGGCACAGAGCAGGGATAATAACATGATGACATTGATCTATAATTTGGTGGCACACCAGGTATCCATGTGCACCTCCATTCATACAATAGTCAGGGTTATCAAACTCAAACAGAAATCAGTTTTGGAAGGAGGAGAGAATATGGCACTGTTTGGACATGTGGGGGCATATCACATCACACAGGTGCTTCTCAAGGAGGAAGTGGAAATAGTAGTTAGGGACATGCACAACAGATTTCATGCAGGCCATGTCAGTGTCATCTACAGGTAACAGAAACACTCTTTGGAGGTCCTGGTGGTGCAGCACTGTCAGATCAGTGTCTGTATGATCACTTGCAACAAGCAGGTCAGAAACATTGCAGTAACTCAACATCCAAATCATAGATATCCCCTCCTCAAGCTCAAATGTCACTTCATCTATGCTATCTTTAAGAGCTGTACTGTAGGATGGGTCTATATCATGGCATCGGAAAGGACGTTAATCAAACAGCTTAAAAATCAAAAATGCCATTCATTAAAGTGGATCCTAGACCCCACACCCCCTGCTAATTATATATACCAATTATGAGATTGCATTACAGAGAGGAAAGGGCAAACTTTCTGATCTTCACTGTGCCACAATCTCAAAATACACACCTCGATGAACGCATTTTAGATATTAAAGCTGATCGATTAATGTCCTTTTCGATGCTGAGATATAGACCCCTGTAGGACATAAATGACCTTGTGATTAAGAAAAGATATTTCATGTACTTACAACTTGACTTTTTCACAGAGATATCAGTGTTTAACTTGAAGAGACAATGAGTTATTACTTAAAAAATGCAAAATATATGAGTGCAGAATGCCACTCAGTATTAAGACACGTTTCATCTGCATGCATTTTATTTCAATAATTGTACTGTGCACAGTTAAAGGAAATATATGGAGGAAAAGTCATGTGTCATCACAATCAGATTGCACTACTTTACACCATTAATGATTTATCTATTAGCAGTGTTATAGATGACAATGAAAGAAGTATTAATAGTGTTAAAAGAAATACCCCTTAGGAAATAACATCAGTATCCTGCCTTTTAAACTAGTGCTTTTGCCACTTCACCCTCAGCACTGCACAAATGAAAGAAGTCTCTGTGGACATAACTTACTGTATATGAAAAATGAAATAATCTGATGTGCAGTACCTTATCAGAGAGCAATACATTTCTAACATGCAGTAGTTAAAACTAAGGAAATATTGCACAATACAGAGACAACATGATCAGTTTTAATAATTGGCTTAATTTCTGGTGTCATTCTAAGGGGATCCAATGTCTGTCTGCCTGGAATGACATGCTTGACAAGCCACGCTGCTTCGCAAGGGACGGCTTGCACCTGTCATCCCTGGGTTTCCAGATATTGGCAAAGGCTCTTGCCACCCCCATAGTGCCTTTTTTAGACAAGGCTCAAATTCTAAACCCACCGCCCTAGAAAACAATAATGGAAAAAAACTAAGGGTAATGCTGCTCAATGCCAGAAGTCTAAATCTCAAGATGCATGCCCTCGAAGCCCTCCTCATTATGGAGAACATCGATGTCTGTGCTGTGACTGAAACCTGGTTCAAGGCTCCTGAGAGCACCCCGGCACGATCAGGTTTTACCTCATATCATGCGTTCCGGCCCCAAAACCCAGACCATACCACAAAAGGAGGGGGTGTATCCATATTCATCAAGGATACCCACACCTCCAGGCTGGTGGCAACTCACGAAGCATCAGAGACCATTCAGGTGCAATTAACCATAGGCAAAACTGCCCTACAGTTTGTAGCATGTTACAGGCCACCCTCTCAAACTCAGGAACCTCACACAGCCTTCCTGAAGACACTGGAGAGTATAAATGTCTCTCCAAACACCATCATATTGGGTGACTTCAACTACCCAAACATAGACTGGGAACATTATTCAAGCCAAAATACCCTAGCCCAAAGGTTCCTGGAGTTCATAAACTCAAATGCTATGGAACAACTTGTCACCATTCCCACAAGAGGTGAAAATATACTAGACCTGATCATCACAAACATGGGGACAAAATGCTCCACACCGGAAGTATATCCCTCATTGGTGAGATCAGACCATAAACTAATCTCACTGGAGATCCACATCCTGCCCCACCCCCAACAAAAAAGACCACAGTGAAGAACTTCTCAAAAGCCAACTTCACACTTCTTAAGACTGGTGTGGTATCCTTCAAGGCCCCTGAGCCATTGGAAACCACAACCCACGCTGCTGAATCCCTTACAAATGCTTTCTACAAGCACCTCCAGGATTGCATGGATCAAGCAATCCCAAATAAAATTAAGACCCTTTCCACCAAAGGCAAGCGCCTGATCTGGTGGACCCCAGCCATAAACAAACTTTACAACAAGAGGAGAAAGCTACTACAAGATAGAGCAAAATCCCTAAAAGGGAAGACATCTCTGATCAATACTAGTAAAAAACTATGATCACTCATAAAATCATCCAAGGCCAACTTTGAGAGAAAAATCGCCAAGGACTCAAAAGACAATCATAAGGCCTTCTTTAGCTATGTTAGAAATCTGAGTGGAAACTCCCAGATATGCTCAGAATTAGTCCAAAATGATACAAAAATCACTGAACCCACAAACATTGCAAACATACTGGCAGATGGGTTCAGTGAAAATTTCTCCCCTCCCTCCCCCCCAAAAGGGGAAATATCTATCCCAGCAGAGTGTAGCCTCCCAATCATCTCAAATGCCCAGGTGAGAGTTGCTCTCTCTAAAGCTAAAAACACAGCATCAATGGGACCGAATGGTGTCCCCTGCTGTGTGCTACACAAACTCAATGAGGAACTAAACCCACACATAAGGCTGCTGTTTAATCTTAGCCTTACCACAGGATACGTACCCAAAGAGTGGCATACGGCAACTGTGGTCCCACTCCACAAAGGCGGTGCTTCTATGGACCCTGGTAATTACCACCCCATAAGCTTAACAAGCCTGGTCTGCAAAGCTATGGAGAGGATCATAATGGAACTCATAAATAAAGACATAGGGGACCTACAGACATTGGATCCTACCCAATTCGGCTTTGTCAAGGGCAGATCATGCCTCTAGAACTTGGTCGACTTTTTTGAAACAGTCACCAAGGCCATTGATGAGGGTAAGGCAGTTCACACAGCCTACCTTGACCTTGCAAAAGCTTTCGACACAATACCCCACTCGGGTATCATAGAAAAGCTCACCAGCTTAAATGTAAACCCATATGTCACAAGATGGGTTGCAAACTGGCTCAAGGACAGAACCCACAGGGTTAGAGTTGCTGGTGCCATGTGAGACTCCAAGTCGGTCACAAGCGGTGTCCCACAGGGCTCAGTCCTGGGCCCCCTCTTGTTCGGCATCTACTTTTCAGAAGTGCAGGCAAACATAGGAGGATTGTGGCTGACAAAGTTTGCAGATGACTGCAAACTGGGCGCCATAGTTGAAAATCCATCAGACACAGATATCCTTCAGAGAGGTCTCATAGAAATGGATAACTGGTGCCAGAGCCATGGCCTTAAGCTAAATGCCAAAAAATGTATAGTCATACCCTTTGGTAAAAACAAGGTAACCCCAAGTTACTGCATAGGTGGCAATCAATTAAGCACAGAAGAGGTTATCAGGGACCTGGGGACCCAAGTTGACAGTAACCTTTCTTTTGACACTCACATTGCCAAAGTGGTTAGGAGGACCTTCTACATTGCCCACCTGATTATGAAGGGATTCACATCCAGATCAAGGGAGGTCATTGTTCCCCTGTACTCTTCACTTATCAGACCAATGATTGAGTACAATGCCCCATTCGGAATGTATCTTACCCGACACCTGCAGCAATTGGAAAGACCCCAAAAGTTCCTCACCAAAAGGATAAAGGGGCTCAAAAATATGCCATATGCTGCCCGACTGAAGAAACTCCAGCTCTATTCAGTCGCATACCGTCTGCTCAGAGGTGACCTGTGCCTGACATACAAGGCCATGTCCAACCCGGAATTAATGGACATGCTCCACCTCAAAAAATCCAAATCCACCAGAGCCACAAGAGCAAGAGACTTAAACCTCAACACGGATATAAATGGGATTTGCTGGAGGGACAGATTCATCACCCAGAGACTCCCTATGCTGTGGAACAGAATCCCGGTCCATGTGAGACAGAGCACCTCGCTGGCTCTGTTCAAGAGGAATCTTGACCAGTGGATGGGAGATCGTAGGTTTACCCCGGGGATCATCTCTGTATCACTGCTGGACAGAGGCACGGCAAACTAATGGGTATAGTATTCTTCAACCTAAGGGGTGGTGAAAGCCACACAACTCTGGCTAGGCTTATAAATGCCCTAGGGCAGATAGCCTAGTATGAACCTATGAACCTATGAACCTATAATACCAAAAACAAGCAATACATTTTTCCTTAATTTGCAAGGTATGAACCCATGTTGCAGACTGAAATAGCATGTTTTATTAAATATACAACTTTCAAAAATTCAGCACAATAACATTTAAGTAAACCATTTAACCAAACATTATTGTGCAAAACAGTTGAAAATGTAATTGTTCCTTACATAATCCCTTATGCCATCTCTAAACAGGTATCAGTGAGCACTATTTCATGAGATTAAAAAACAATAATATGGGTATCTGTTCTGAAATAAAACAAATTATTTAAAGATGAAATGAACTGTCAGATGAACAGTGAGAGTAAACCATGCACCACTCAGCATAGCCCATACACATCACTGCATACATCAATTATACTCTGTGGTTTTTCAAGAAACAGAAACACTAATCCAAATGCCATGGTCCGCAGTTTTAGACTAGATGCCACAACTATATCTGGAAAGCCATATGCCATGCATGAACCTGCCACATGGGGTCCCTTACTACTGATGCCAGCTGGTCATCATTAGTCAAAGCAGGCCTGAAGCTTGGAGATGCAGTGACAGAATGGGTCACTTCTCCACCAGACTTGTGCATGATCATGTTATGCAGAATGTAACAAGTAGTAGGCATCCTGCTTGCTGTAGGTAAGTCATACAGTCTAGCACCCCAGACTCATCCAGGCACTGAAAGCATCTCAGCAGCAGGCAAAAGACCCTCTAAAAGACAATACTCATGAGTGACAGGGCTGTATACAATCATGTTGATCAGCTACACTTGAAGTTCTCAATGATGTCATGACCCCTGGCTCCAGCATAACCTGAAAGAAGCAAAAAGAGAAAAAAAAAATGAGAGGGAAGAAAACAGCAAATAAAAAACTGGGTTATTATTAAGCTGTATATTTTACCATGAAAAAATACTTAAATAAAAACATATATATTTTCCACTTACCAGCAAGAAGACCATTGGGCATCCTGCCAAGCAGGAAGAGGTGGTAGAGTGAGCAAAAGTGCCAGATATGGGAATCATGTAAACTGGCAGGATGCTGGGTAGACATGTTGGTGATACACTTGCATGCCTTGCCCACTATCTGGAAAATGATGGAATTGTGGTCTTTCCTATTGTGGTACCACCCCCTCCCATAGATCAGACTAGACCATAATTGCAATATGGGTGCAATCTATCTCACCAAGCACCTCAGAGAAATGTGTCACCCCATAAAATGCACTCATGCCAGTGTACAAAAACAGTGGTGGGAACAGTACTACTGTATGGTACAGAAACCTGAGCAGTAAAGGCAGAGCAGATGAGGAAGCTAGAGGTGATGGAAACAAAGTGCCTGCGATGTGTGAAAGACTGCATATTGTGGGGCAGACAAAGAAATAAGGACACAAGAGCAAAAGCCTAAGTGGATCCAATTGCAGAAAAGATCAAAAAGAACAGATTATGTGGCTCAGGCATATGTGTAGAAAAGCAGAAGACAATCTGATGAAGAAAATTTGTGGCAGAGAGGAAGAAGGTAAGAGGAAATGAAGGTATCCAGCAAAGAGGTGGCTGGATTATGTGAGAAAAGATCTGTGACAGTCAGGCATGAGTGTCAAAGAAAGCAGGAGTGTGGCACTGAATCAAGAGAGATGGTAACGATTAACACAACACCCCGATCCCATGTAGTAAATGAGAAAAAGTTGGTTGATGGTGATGATGATGGTAGTGACATCAGGAAATAGGTGTACTGATCCAGACATGCCAAGAGTACATCCAGAAACTGCTGAAGTATCCTTGAGGTAGAAGCCAGTGCGATAACCCATGTGTCACCAGTCTGTCTCTGGAAAGTCCCCATGGCAAGTACACTGAGGAATATACATACATTAGTTTCCACAGGGATAGGAAGATCACACATCCCCCATTGCCCATGTGGGGTTTTGATGATCAGGAAATCCTTGACAGGTACAGAATCGACAGGGATATAATTAGTGTCTTAGTAAGTCTCTGCCTATATCTATGCATGTTTGGCCAGTGAGTGTAACTGGGTGCAAGCAGTTTTGGTTTGGCCAAGATATGCAACTCACACTTGGAATACCTAGGCTAGCAGTGATGGAAACATCTTCATGGAATGCACAGTAGATAGAAAAAGTATGATTTCAGATTTTATAATAAATCTGCAGATGGCACTAGAATTTGTCAAATTATAACTGTGAATCAAAACTCAGGAGAAGAACTTATTAGCATACTTGGATTTACATCAATTCTCATTTATATTTCATTATTAATTCATTTGCTTATGTTAATTCATGGCCATCATGCCTTAGCATAACAGCTTCTATGAATCATGCTTTTGCTGCAGAAATGTGCAGAGGATTGTCTTTACACATTCACATATGACTAGGAATACAACAAAAACCTATACGTGCCACATTCTGCAGTGAGAGCAGAATAACAAGATTCATTTTTACTGTTTGTATCTTAATCATTTTGAGTTTATCTTAACATTGTTATCATTTAAATTCAAACCAATGCAAAGCGGAAGACATGCCATCAAATAAATTACTTGAGAAAGGCAGTAAAGCAGTAAACAACTATACAATGTTTATTTTTATCCCTGACATAAAAGTTAAAGATTTAATTCTGCTGTTTACTGTCACTCATGACAGTCACCTTGCTTTCAGTAGAAAAGTACTTCAACATACTTGGACAGCGATGCATGGTTACTTTAAAGGCCTGGTGTCTGACTGACAAAGCCACAGTAGAAAACTTTCCATTTTGTGTTTCTGTCACTGTACAAACATGCAGTTATATAACTGGGAGCTATTATAACCGGTGGTGTAATGATGATTTGCATTCATAATACACAATGACATATTTCTTACTGTAATCCATGCCACTTGTTTCAGTATTCTAGAGATTTTCTCCTTGTGACTTGATTGAAAATGGCCCCATCATATCTGAACCTCCCCACTCAACAAATATAATACAGTACAGTTCAATGCAGCGCAATAAAGAACAGAGTTTCAACAATTGTGCAAATGTGCTTTATCATGATATCACAGTTCTGTTCCACAAAGTAAAGAAGTAAGACAAGATTAAATACAATAGCATATACTAAATAACCTGAAGCACATGCACCAACAACATATCCCAGAAATATACTAATCCTGAGTTAAATAATTCTGAAGATGAGCAACTCATTATATGGGATCATGGAAATGTTGAAAAAAATAAGAAACTGTGTATAAAAACAGTTCTTAATGAAAGCAAGCTTTTTTTTAAATGACAAGATGTGCTATTTAGCAGAATATGTTATAATCAACTGGTATATTGGAATGAAGTGTTTTAACTATGAATTAATAAAAAGAAGTGATCATACATTCAATTATCACACAATACAAACAACACTGAAGTTAGAAATTATATTTAAGGGAGTATATCAGTGTACTACTGGATATAATCCTTAAACAATAGATCATCAACCTTCTTAAGGAGGAAAAAGTGAGTGGAAATTAGAAGAGCAACATGGTATCCAAAAAAAAAAATCACCTCCTCTCTACAATAAAAAATGCCTGCACACGTTTTTTTAACATACGTTTTTATAAATGCTTTGCTGACAACATGTTTCCTAGACATGCACAGATCTTGAGCTAACTGAATTTCAAAAGCACATAATTTAAGTATTTTTATTATTTTTAATTTACTACCCAAGATTCACCTATTAGTATCATTTTAGTCCAAATAATTTGATGGAATAGGGTTAATAAAAGTTTTTGATGCTAATACAAGTAGGAAGACCAGCAGTGTAAATTGATTTTTATGATATAACAGTTGCTACCTTAAGCATATGAAATGCAGTATTGCTGATGGGCAGTTTATTAGATTGTCATCCTTTTTCAATGCTGATTAATTTATAAGACATGCTGTAGGTGGATTGGACACTCTAAATTGGTCCTAGGAGTGAGTGCGTGTGTGTGCCTTCTGTGGAAGGTTGGGCACCGGGCTGGCAACTCGACACCGTAAAAACTCCACTGCTAATCGTGAGCGGACAGGTGATCCGCTGTGGCAACCCCTAACCGGGAAAAAGACGAAAGGAGAAGATTAAAAAAAGATACTAGCAAAGACATAATTAAAAAATGTTATAGAACACAGGCATGTGCAATGCAATCCAGTTTTAAGAAATCACTTGTCGATATTTTTTGTAAATGTCAAAATAAAAATATGCATGTACAATGGCAATATATTCATTCTTGATGCTAGAGTAATTGGAGTAATTTTCAAAAGTTATTGGTGGATCATATAAGGTAATCTAGAATTATTCAATATCATAGGTCCATATACAAAAGTCACCTACAAGATAAAAAGGTTCCTTTACTTAAAGAGTATATATATATATATATATATATATATATATATATATATATATATATATATATATATGGGTTCTGTTCCAAATTTCAAAGCTCAAACCTTTGAAATCCTGAAAGAAGATCGGCATGCAGCACAGAACTGGAAATTTCCCTTGTCATTGCTGTAGTATGATCTCGGAGTTGGTATATTTAAGTTGCCAGTGGTGTGGAAGCACAGCCCCTCACATGGTGGGTGCAGGGGGGCTTGTCCCCTGCATACATATGTTTTAGGGTGTTGGGTGGTGTTTTGAGGGGTTCACAATTTCGAGATTCCAAGATCTCGAGATTCTGAAGCTGATATTCTGAAACTCAAAATTTTGGGATATTTAAATTTCGTACTGAACCTATATATATATATATATATATATATATATATATATATATATATATATATATATATATATATATATATATATATATATATATATATAAATATATATATATATATATATACATAAGACATTCAGTGTTGGTTTTGCAAAATTATCAGTTAGTTCATCATCTTAATTTGAAATATTTAGACAGGAATATATAGGTTACATACCCTTACAATTCTCAGGGTTTTGTTTATTTGACAAGATGTATTTATTATGTCACTTTCTACATATGGAAATCATCATGGGATTGCACCTCAAAACCCATTCCAGCTAATAGAAGGGTACCCTAGAACTCTGACCTCAGACCTTTTTTGTTTAGTATATTCATGACAACAAAACAAAAATCAATTAAAAAGTTGCAGATAATGCAAAGTTATCTACCACTGTGACTGCAGTTAAAGATTAAAAAGTGCTACAAAAATATTTATAGAATTCATGCTTATGGCCTGAACACATTGATATTCTGCGCAATGGCAAGAAATATGTGGTAATACATTCATGACCAGCAAACAGCATCCATATGCCAGAAAAAGAATGCTATGGCCAAAAAAAACTGATTTCAGAGACCTGGAAGCATTGGACTGTACAAAGTTTAATGTTGGTGCCAATATAAACTCCACATATTGGAGGAAATATTTAATAATAACTACTGCACTGAGGATCATCACTTCAAAAAATTGAAAAATGACTACTTCCACTTTATCACTGATAAGACCAGTTACTGAAAAATTTCCAAGTTTTTGCTTGTTTACAGTGACCAACATAAAAATTGGAATGAATATAAAAATACTACACCAAGAAGATAGTGTCAGTAAAAAAATTAATAATTATAATAACAAAGTAGAAAACTGGTGTAATAAGAAAATGAAAGAAAAAGATGCAGGAGATGCTTCACTCTTAAAAGCTAAAGTTTCATGAAGGTAATAGAGATATTGTAAAGCTCATAACACTACTGACTATAAGAATGTTTTATTTCATAGAACCGAGACAGCATTATAGAAAGTTCTGCTTCACTTGTACGGTATTTCTCCTAAGGGTTTACACATGCATACTGGCAAGCAGGCTGAAACTGATGAACAAAACAAATCAAATGCAAAATATTTTAGATCTAAATTTAAGATCAAAATCTTCTCATATAGAGGACTTTTTCAGATCATTTGATTAGTATTAGAGAATACGTGGTGAATTTGAAAAGGATGCTGAATTAATAGACACCTTTTTAAAGAAACCATATCACAAAGAGCAGCAGCTGTAATAAAATTGCTGGTTTAATGAAAAAAAATACACTTCCTGAAAGCTAAAAAAATTAACAAAGACTCTGGTATGGATAAAATTATTTCAGAAATGCATAGGTTGATAATAGGTAAAGTAGCTAAAAAAATACAGCCCCTGGTATGGTTGGAATTATTTCTGGAATGTATAGGTTGATTCCAGATTATATATTTGAATCTATTAAAAAGGTTTTTATATCAATACAATATAGTACTGGTGCTCCTCATTCTAGGAAATATCATGAGATTTATTCTATTTTAAAACAAGATAAAGACACTGAACAATGTTCTTCACATGGACCAAATTCTTTGTTATATACTGGTTATAAAACGTGTATGTCAATACATGCTAACAGGCATAAAGAAATGATTGATTCACTGACACATTAAAATCAAATTGGATTTATTTTAAATAGGCACACTCAAGACAATATTAAAATAGTAATAACTTTTATGAAAGAAAAAAAACTAATGTTTATAAGTCAATTATCATTAGTTTAGATATATAGCACAGATAAAGAAAATGTGTTTTTATTGTAAACTGTTCATAATTTTTTAAAAACTTTACAATATTATTGATTTCCAAAGAATTTTTTATCAGTACTAAACTAAGATTAAGAGTAGCTCCTTTGTTTTAAGAGGTTTTAAATTAAATAAAGGAACAAAGCAAGGATGTCCTCGATCTCTTTTAATCTTTGCTTTATTTGTCAGACTATTTGTTATTTTCATTGGAAATAATACATTAACCGAAGCATAAAGTTTAAAGGGTTATGAGAATATCAGAAAACACTACCTGATGAGGATATTTTGCTGACTATTACTGTTGTAGAAACATCTTTTAAAGAAGCTTTTAACTCAATTAAGTTATTTAAGGAAGTTTTTAAGATTAAATTAAATAATAAAAATACACAGATGCTAACAATAAATTAAACTTTGGATAATAAACTATTAAAAATGAATCAGACTTCTCCTGAGATAAGTATTACATTTTTGGAGTATTTTGGTTTGATGATATACATTGGATTATCAAATAAAACTGGGTAACCTCTGGATGGATAAAGATTGAATTCACAAGCATCATTTCAGAGAAATTCAACTGAAGATCAGAACTCCTACACAACAAATCACTGTTTGGTGAGTTGTACAGGTTTTGCTGGCAGTGATGTTCTCTATGGGAGAATTCCCCCTTCTTTAAATTTTTGCAATCATGAACTTGGTTTTGTTTGGAGGGAATAGGGGTCTTGTCTCACACAACAAGGGCTGAGGTGTGCTTGCCTCATGCAAAAAAATACTTAAAAGTGTTTCGGCTTTTATTGAAAGGTTGCAAGTCAGTGATTATGATTCTTGGTGTGTTTAACTTTGTCCACTCATAGTGGAAGCAAGGAAATTGCAAATAAATAATAGGAAAAATCTAAATCTTAATAGGCAAATGGAATATTTTTTTCATGTGAAGATAGATCAATCTTGATAAAATGATTTTACTGACACAAAGTGTATGCTTTGTTAAACAAACTGCACTTGCTCCACGAAAATATATATATAAAGTAAGAATAGTAAGATATTACTACATTTGTTATGGTACCCAAGTAAGCTTAGGACAGCCTTTAACAACACACTAGACCTTGGAATAAGGGTGCTATGACATTTTCCAACACACAAGTCTATGCATCGAATTTCAAAACATTTCTATAGGAGTCTGATGACCAGTATGACACCAAATTGAAAAATAAACTTATTAATCATTGTGATAACTCTGAACTGAAGTCAACCACCTTACTGCAAGACACTGTAAATAATAAAATGTTGTAGGCTGCTAAAAATTATTTTAAGAGGTCTTAAAGTAATTTTTAAGTCAAATTATATTAATGGAATGTTAAAGTATTTTAAGGTCTATACTAAAAAATATTTTTCCAAAAGCTGATATTACTGGCTTTATTAAAAGCAATAATCTGAACAGCCAGTTATTGTTAAGAAATAAATAAAAAAAAAACATATATACTCATCAAGCTGTTTGAATGGGTGACCATTATTTTGTATGATACGTTTATGGGGAATTTTTATTGTAACACACCAACTGGAGTCTATCCATCCATTGACAATTCATTTTCCCCATTTTGCACATAGAGCTGGGCTATCACTTCAACAGTGGCAATCATCTAGAGCCAAGGTTTACATGACTGGGTGGCTAGCCTTGTCACAACTGGAATCTGATTTCTAAATTAATGATGAGATTGAAAACATTTAAGGAACTGATGCTAGATAATGAGAAATATTTCCTCAAAAATGTATTTATCTATACTTCTTTTATTAATAGTGTACACTTCATGATTTCTTTGTCTGAATTATAGAGTTTAATTTTAGACTTAGAGTTGAGAATTAATACAAAGCATTGTGGCTTCATTAATTATTACAATATGAATGACATTGATTATGTCAACAGTAAAGAATGAGTCTTATATTGGGCTGACCACTTCTTATATGGCATAAAAACTTTTTATGTTGAAATACACCCATCAAATGTATATTATACCATGAAAGCTACATAAAAGTAAGATGTTTATTGGATTGGTTTTGCAATGTTTAAATGTGAAAAATATTACATTTTTAAAATGATATTCAATTATATGATAAACACTGTGGTCTAATAAATGTATTATTTTTGACAGTTTGATACTAACTGCTACTGCTTTGTCCTCATAGTCTGGGTCCTACTAATAATAAGAAAGGTCATTACTATGAATAGGAAATGTTTATTACCTCCAAACATTAGTGGATTTCTGAAATTAGCCACTGCTGTATGTCAAAAAGAAATGTGTATTATTACTATGTGACAGAATGGTAAATGCCCAATTTTAAATACTAGAAATCAAATTAAAGCTGTTACTATAGAAATAAATCTGAATGTCTTATGTAAAAGAAAAGTTAAACTTAAATATTATTAATTCAAGTGTTAAGTTTCAACAGTTTTTTTTATGCAAATATTACAAATATTTGTTGTCTTATTTCATTATAATAAGAAATATGTGGAAAAAAATAGATGCTGCACTGTTCTCCTTTTCTTACAAGAATAAAAAGAGGCCTACATGCTTGTCCTGCATGTTATATAATCTATTAATTCCCTTTAATCTTAATAATTGTTCAGAAGTTTAATCATCTAGTATGCAGTCTGAGAAGATACAATTATCCTTTAATATGCTAATCCAGCTCAATTTGTATGATCTAGCTGTTTCATCTTGTTTTTATGCATCTCTTGTGTGAACTGTGCTGCCTACATGGATTGTACTGTTTTCCTTGAGGTATTTAAAATGTCTGCCTTTTCTTCCATCTCTTTATCAAACTATAAATATGTTAAGTACATTTGCTTCTCTCTTTGAATGGGGTCTGATGCATACTACTCTCCATTTGTTGACTTTCTTCACTGAACTGCCTCTATACATTAATAGGTTCACAGGTACTTATTAGGCTATTAATCTGTGAGGATCATTAGAAGCCCTGTATTACAGTCATATTTTATGCCTTTATATTTTGTATACAAATAACAGAGAGTGGGCAGAACAAAGAGAGTTTCTGATGCAGTCATCCACATTTAGCACGATAAGCACTTTGCTCTTTGCAGAGTGAAAGACTGTTCCATAGAGGTGTTATTCTCTGTAATTCATGTCTATCACCCCAACATGTCCTGTTCATGTTACAAAAGAAATTGAGATCCTTTGATTGGGTGCTCATTCTACTGCTGAACTTGTGAATGTGTAACAGATTTGACATGATAGGGTCTGCTGAAGTTCTAAACACAAGGCAGAGGTTACCTCTTAGTAGCTTATATGATACTGAGAAAATGGACAAAGCTTTCTAAGAGTATGCATAATTTCTTTGATGTAGGTCCTTTCATTTTTATAGTGAGAAAGCATGGTGGTCCTTCTAGTTTTGTACAGTATTTGTGCAGGTACTTACAATCCTGGACCTGTACATTATACCATTAGATATATGGTGTGCAATGAAGAAGAGCTTTCTTACAATAGTGGAATACATGATAATCAATGGACAGTTCATTGTCAACAAAGGTTTCAGGATCCCTGACTACAGGATCAAATTCGAGGGGGATGTCAATGTGATAATTACAAGTGTGATCCTTCTTGTTTAGGGATACTGTAATACTATTCTTGACATTTAGTTTATGGTCATGGTTTTGACACCAGCTACATTTTGAGATAGGCTCTCTTGAAGGATCTTATAGGTTCATAGGTTCATACTAGGCTATCTGCCCTAGGGCATTTATAAGCCTAGCCAGAATGTGTTTGGCTTTCGCCACCCATTTTAAATGTATTTTGCTATGCCATTTTTCGAGGTTAGTATATTGTGCCTCTGTCTAACAGTGACACAGAAGTGATACCCGGGGTAAACCTATGATCTCCCATCCGCTCATCAAGATTCCTCATGAAGAGAGTCAATGAGGGACTCTGCCTAACCTGGACTGGGATTTTATTCCAGAGTGAAGGGAGCCTCTGGGTTATGAATCTGTCCCTCCAGCATGTCCTATTTATTTCAGTGCTGAGGTTCAAGTCTCTCGAGCGCCTAGCTCGATGGGATTTGGATTTTCTGAGGTGCAGCATGTCCATTAATTCCGGGTTGGACATGGCTTTATATGTCAGGCACAGATCACCTCTGAACAGGCGGTATGCCACTGAGTAGAGCTGGAGTTTCTTTAACCGGGCAGCATATGGCATCTGTTTGAGTCCTTGGATCCTCTTGGTGAGGTAACTTTGGGGTCTTTCCAGTTGCTGCAGGTGTCTGGTAAGGTACATCCCAAAAGGGGCATTGTACTCAATTATGGGCCTGATGAGGGATGAGTAAAGAGGCACGAAGACGTCCCCTGATCTAGATGTGAATCCCTTCATGATTAGGTGGGCTATATAAAATGTTTTTCTAACCACTTTGGCCACGTGGTTGTCAAATGAGAGATTGCTATCAACTTGGGTCCCCAGGTCCCTAATTACTTCTTCTGTACTTAATGGATTACCACCTATGTGGTAATTTGTGGGCACTTTGTTTTTGCCAAAGGGGATGACTATACACTTTTTGGCATTTAGCTTGAGGCCATGGTTCTGGCACCAGTTGTTTGTTTCTATGAGGCCCTTTTGGAGGATGCTTGTGTCGACTGAAGAGTCGATTATGGCGCCCAGTTTGCAGTCATCTGTGAACATTGGTCAGCCACAGTCCTTCCGTGTTTGCCTGTACCTCCGAAAAATATATACCGAACAAGAGAGGTCCCAGGACTGAGCCTTGTGGGACACCACTTGTAACTGGTTTGGAGTCTGACATGGCTCCAGCAATTCTAACCATGTGGGTTCTGTCCTTGAGCCAGTTTGCAATCCATCTACTGACATAGGGTTTTATATTTAAGCTGGTGAGCTTATCTATAATGCCCGAGTTGGGTATTGTATCGAAGGCTTTTGCGAGCTCCAGGTAGGCTGTGTGGACCACCTTCCCCTCGTCAATGGCCTTGGTCACTGTTTAAAAGAAATCAACCAGGTTTAAGAGGCAGGATCTGCCCTTAACAAAGCCGAACTGGGTAGGATCCAGTGTTTGTAGGTCGCCAATATCTTTATTTATGAGGTCCATGATGATCTTTTCCATAGCTTTGCAGACCTAGCTAGTCAGGCTTATGGGGCGATAGTTTCTAGAATCCGTTGAGGCATCACCTTTATGGAGATGGACCACTGTTGCTGTACGCCACTCTTTGGGCACATATCCTGTAGGAAGGCTGAGATTGAACAGTAGTTTTATGTTTGGGTTTAGCTCTTCTTGGAGTTCATGTAGGATGCAGCCCGGGACACCATCTGGTCCCATTGATGCTGTGTTTTTTGCTTTGGAGAGGGCAGCTCTTACCTGAGCATCTGAGATGTCAGGGGGGCAGCACTCTGCAGGGATAGATATTTGCCCTTTTGGTGGGGAGGGGGGAGTTTGTGCTGAACCTGTCAGCTAGGATGTTGGCAATATCTGTGGGTTTGGTGTATTTTTTGTCATTTTGGACTAATTCTGAGCATATCTGGGAATTACCACCCAGGTTCCTAACATAACTAAAGAAAGCATTGTGATTATCCTTAGTGTCCTGTGCAATTTTTCTCTCGGAGCTAGCCTTAGACAATTTTATGTGTGCCCGTAGTTTTTTGCTAATACTGATCAGTGATGCCTTCCCTTTTTGGGATTTTGCTCTATCATTTAGTAGCTTCCTCCATCTATTGTATAGTTTGTTTATGGCTGGGGTCCACCAGACAGGACGTCTGCCTTTGGAGGATTGGGTCTTGGTTTTATTTGGGATCGCATGATCCATGCATTCCTGAAGGTGTTCATAGAATGCGTTTATAAAGGATTCTGCAGTCTGGGCCGTATTTTCCACAGGCCTGGGGGCTTTGAAGGATTCCACCTCAGTTTTGAGGAGTGTGAAATTTGCTTTAGAGAAGTTTTTCACTGTGGTTTTCTGGGCAGGGGGTGGGGTCGGGATGTGAATATCCAGTGAGATTAGTTTATGGTCTGATCTTACCAGTGAGGGATACACTTCTGGTCTGGAGGATAGAGTCCCCATGTTGGTGATGATCAGGTCCAGTATGTTTTCCCCTCTTGTGGGAGTGGTAACAAGTTGTTCCACAGCATTTGAGTTTATAAATTCTAGGAACCTTTGGGCTACGGTGTTGGAGCTAGAGTAATGCTCCCAGTCTATGTTTGGGTAGTTGAAGTCGCCCAATATAATGGTGTTTGGAGAGACCTTCATATTTTCCAGTGTTCTCAGGAAGGCCGAGTGGGTTTCCTGGGTTTGGGAGGGTGGTCTGTAGCAGGCTATAAACTGGAAGGCAGTTTTACCCACTGTTAGTTGCACATGGATAGTCTCTGATGCTTCGTGCTTTGCCACCAACCTGGAGGTGTGGGTATCTTTGATGAATATCGATACTCCCCCTCCTTTTGTGGTTCGGTCCAAGTTTTGGGTCCGAAAAGCATGGTATGAGGTATAACCTGGTAGTGCTGGGGTGCTCTTGGGAGCCCTGAACCAGGGTTCTGTTACTGCACAGATATAGATGTTCTCCATGCTCTCCGTGCATGCATCTTGAGGTTTAGACTTCTGGAGTTGAGTAGCATTACTCTTAGTTTCTTATCCCTTGTGATACCTATGGAGGTGGGTTTGTCTTTTGAGCCTTGCCTAAAAAAGGCACTATGGGGGTAGCAAGAGCCTTTGCCAATATCCGAAAGCCCAGGGGTGACAGGTGCAAGCCGTCCCTAGTGAAGAATCGTGGCTTGTTGAGCATATCATCCCAAGCTGACAGGCATTGGATCCCCTTTGAATGACACCAGTACTTAAGCCAATTGTTGAAATTGATCATCTTGTCTTCATATTGTGGCATCATTCTTGGTGAGGGTAAGATGCTACTCAAGGTCAGGGTCATACCGGCCTGGGCTACATGCTCAGAGAGCTCCTTTATGTCTCTTTTCATGTAGTCCAGGGAGGTACGTCTCAGGTCATTCACACCAGCATGGACAATGACTGAGTCATATTTGTACTTGCCTTGGAGTGACCTGAGTGCTTGTGTTATGTGGCGGATCCTAGCACCCGACAGGCTGCTCACCATGACCCTCTCCTTGTTCAGCCTGGTGAGCGGGACGTCAGTGTGCCTGACAATAGAGTCACCTATTACAAGTGTATCAGGTGTGTTGTTTAGTCTTAAGGGCTGTGACTGTTTGGCACACTGGCTTTATGAGATATGTGTTGCACGTGTTTTGTTTTGGGGTAGCGGCTGCTTGAGTGTCTGCTTTGGAGGTCTCTGCTGCTTCAGCAGATCTTTATTTAGAGCCTCCGAGTATGTTTTTGTGTGATTATGTGTTTGGTTTGCTGTCGTGGTAGGTCTATGTGAGACTGGAATTGTAGTGAGTGTGGTTTCCTTCTCCTCCTGACTGGTTATGCCAGTACTGAGTTGACAGAGCTTAGCCTCCACTTTGGCTATATGGTTGCATCTCTCACATGTGTTGGAATTTGTTGGGAGGAGGAGAGGGTTGTCTGTGTACATGAGGCAGCTGTAACATTGCCTCAAGATTCCCAGATTCACCAGCTGGACCGGAGAGGAGATTGACAACTGACCTTTGGACATGCTAGAATAATATTGGGAATTCCTTAATAATTGAAAACCAGGGCCAGTGGGGAGTGAGGGTGTAATGCTTTTATATTTTAGTGCTGACTTATATAATTGCTTTAGTGAGCAAGTGCCAGGTAACTTAAGTGCAATGTGTTACAGGTAACTTAAATGCAAAAACGACAAACAGTAACTTTCTTTCAAGTGAAACAAGGAATTAAGTACAGTAAGCAATGCAGATATCACTAGTGATCCACAGAAGCGCTGAGAAGCTGCATATTAGGTGGAATTAGTGTTCCAGGGAAATAACAAGCAAACAAACAACAAGCATATAAACAAAGCTAGATTCAGCAGGCCTGGATCTAGTCTATGCTACAGCAAACAAGGTGTACCAATTTCAGTAAGATACAGTTCAAATATTCAGGCACTATAAACCTTTAACCAGAAATTCCCAGCTCAGAAGGGCAGAGTCCAGCCTCTTCTCCCACAAGAGTGCAGACCACAAACCTTCTTAATGTAAAATAACTGACCTGAAGCCCAAGTGCTTAAACCAGAACTAATACACTTTAAGAATAACATACACTGGGCTCTCAATCAGCAGTTCCCAACTTAGAAGGATGAAAGCTACCTGTCTTGCCACCACAGTGCATGCCACAAACCTTCCTAATGTAAAACAACTGGTCTGAAGCCCAAGTGCTTAATCCAAAAGACTTAGAATGATAGCTACACTTTAATCAAGTTACTACCAAGCAGTAATAACTACAATTGAATACTTTAGAGAATGCCTGGATTAGTGCTCAAGTTACACAAACAAAGCTAGAGCCAGCAGGCCTGAATCCAGTCTATGCCACAGCAAACAAGGCGCACCAACTTCAGTAAGAATCTTGGTATCTTCTGG
The DNA here is from genome assembly GCF_019279795.1 of Protopterus annectens. Classification (NCBI taxonomy): domain Eukaryota; kingdom Metazoa; phylum Chordata; order Ceratodontiformes; family Protopteridae; genus Protopterus; species Protopterus annectens. The sequence continues at coordinate 453,609,864 of NC_056749.1, read as the reverse complement.
GGAGCTTATGATGACAAAAATACACTTCCAAAATAAATAATCCACAAAAAACATGATACTGCCCTCATGAAAGGAACCACACAAGGATGAAATAGTTAAAGTTCCAAACACATAAACACTTTATTGCAACATCAAGTTAAACACTTTTGTCCCTAATCTTGGACTTCTTCAGAACAGTTTTACCAACAAGAATAACAAATAAATACCTTGGTTAAGATCATGTGACTTTAACAACTTAATTACCAAAAACCTTCACTAAAGGTACATTAACTTAAGAAGTGTAAGATGTTCCAAAACTTTTCTTAAAATATTAATGCCAAAAAACACTATGATAAAATTGTTTAAAATATTCAAAAATGTTAAAAATCTTTAAATGTCAAAAAATAAAATGAAAGTAAAATCACAAATCTTGTGCTCTAGTTTTTAAGATAGTTAAAATAGATATTTGTTCATTCAAACCTGGTGGCTTTGTTGCATTTAATTTTAATTGCCCAAACAACTCACATCTGTCTATTTGCAACACCCACCTGCCTCCTCTGGGGTTTCTTGGAATAATATCCAAAATCCCAGACTTAATTTTTTTTTGACCCTTTGCAGCTGATCTTGTGTTTATAAATAGCATTGTTCAAATTCCCTCTAAGAATGGCATATGGATCATCATAAATCCTTTTTATCAGCTGTTTGTGTTTTACCCACATAAAAATGTCATTTGTCACAGATTGCTATATAAACAATTGCTTTTGTTGCATAGTTACCATTTTTCAAGTGGATAACAAAAGGTATGTTATGTAAAACTAAAGCTGAACATTCTAGAATAAAATGACACTGTTGACAATCTCCAAACCTAGTAGTATCCTTAACATTCAGGGATGCTGGTGGTAAAGGATGTTCAAATAAAAACTTTAAATTCCTACCCATCTTAAAGATGAATTGAGGACTTTTACCTAAAGCTGTTTTCAAATCTGGGTTTGTTCTAAAAATCACCCAGTTTTTTTATTATAATCTCTTTGATTTCCTTAGAACCAACTCCAAATGGAAGCACCATATTATTTGTAAAAACTTCATCCTTACTTTCCCCAAGAGTAAACTGAACCTTATTCAACTCATTCCCTAGCAACAGCTTAAATTTTGTACTCCATCCATTTAAAACTTCCTCAGTTATCTTGACAATCAAATTGTTGGGATACCCCATTATTTAAATGTCTGAGAATTGAGAATTGAAAAAGCAAAAACAAAACAGTGTAAGAAACTTCTCTGTGTGGAAGATATAGCTATACATGTTTGATTTAGAACACTATTATGAGCAATTGGTATATTCTTGGTAGCCTACCTATTTCTAATACGAATATGTTTCTTGATTTTAAACCCAGTTATAGTTATAGAAGTTTACAGAGTTTGAAATAACAAACTATATACAAATATGGCAGAGACACCACTCATATGAGTGGTATACATCCATGTAATATTTGTATTTTTTGTAAATGTATTTATTCAGAGAAGACCATTGTATACCCTTTCAATGGAAAAACATTAATAGGTTCATAGGAGGTTATTAAGCTAATGGATTATTGGCCTTTTCAATCCTAGGTATGTAATACCTATGCTCCCTAATTGACTATTGTTTGATGGGTCCCTAATTGACCATTGTTAGATGGTTTGATTGTTTGCAGAGTGAGTCTATGATCATTACTGGCTGCTTTTATACATAAGGGACATATGTACCACCACAGGGGTGAATTTATGGTCTTGCATCTGCATCCAGTTGTTCAGGTTGTACTTAATCAGGTCATTGAGGAGCTCTGCCTAATGTGAATTCAGAGTTTATTCCAGAGTAGCAACAGTCTTTGTGAGAACTATCTGTCTATCCAGAATGTTTTGTTTAAGTCACAGGCTAGGCTGAGATCTCTGGAGTGAGTGACTCTTGTCCCATTTGATTCTTGGATGTGCAGCATTTCCATTAGGGCAGGGAAAGCGACTGCTCTGTAGGCCAGCCTGCCTCTCAACAGCCTGTAGGACACACAGAATAGTAACAGGGCTTTCACTCCTTCCATGTAATCATATTTTGGAGTCCCAGAATTCTCTTGGTCAGGAACCTTTGTGGTCTCTCCAGCTGCTGCAGGTGTCTTGTGAGATACATGCAAAAGGGTACATTGTACTGTATTACTTGTCAGATGAGGGTGGAGAACAGGGGAGTTATAACATCCTGTTCTTGGATGTGCTGGCCTTATTTATGATGTGTACAATGTAAAAGGCTTTCCTTAACACTATGGACATATGGTGATCAAAGTTTAGATGGCTATAAACTTGTGTTCCCAAGTCAAGCACCACTGGGTTCAAGGTTGGGGAGGGTGCTGCCTATATTGTAATTTGGAGGGACTACCCCTTTGCCAAAGGGGACAATGATGCATTTTGTTTTTGCATTTAGTTTTAGACTGTGGCTTTTCCACCAATCATTTGTCTGTGTTAACCACTCCTGTAATATACTAGTATCGTTAGAGAACTCAATGACTGCTCCCAGTTTGCAGCCATCTGTGGACTTTCTACGCCTCAGGCTGTCTATATTCACTTGGACATCCAAGAAATAAATTCCAAACAGTAGAAGGCCCAGCACAGAACCTTGTGGTACCCCACTGGTAATTGTTCTACTGGTGGAGGTGGAATCCTCAACTTGGATAGTATAGGTTCTGTTGTAAGCCAGCTGGCTACCCTTCTAGTGACATATGGGTTAAACCCCAGCTGGGAGAGTTTCTCAATGGGTGGCATGTACTTATTTGCCATCATATAGGGCTTTGTTGACATTCTCAAAGAAGTCAACCAGGTTTAGTAAGCATAATCTACCCTTAATGAAACCAAACTGGATCAGGTTGAGAGTTTGCAGGTTGCCTATATCCTTTTTGATAAGGTCCAGAATGATTTTTCCATGACCTTGCAGATAAGGCAGGTTAGGCTTATGGGTCTATAGTTCCCAGGGTCATTTGATGGACCCTTTTTGTGCAAGGGGTCACAGTTGCTGTTTTCCACTCTTCTGGAACAAAGCCAGTGTTCAGGCTATGGTTAAAGAGTGTGCCAAGTGGCTCCGATAGGTCATGTTTTATGTTGTGTGGTAAGCAACCTGGGATGTTATCTGGTCCCACAATGGCCATGTTTTTGGCCTTGGGATCACAGATATGACCTGCTCATTGGAGATACTGGGGAGAGGACAGGTATCAGGTATGCTTTGGGGTATGCCTTGTAGGGACAGAGGGTGTAGTTTACACCAGATCTGTCAGCTAACAGTTGGCAATTTCCTCAGGGTCAGTGTGAATAGTACCATCTACTATGAGTTTGGAACATAGCTGAGTATTCCCTTTTAGATTTTGGATGTAGCTAAAGAATACCTTACGATTGTCTTTAGCTCTTGAAGATAATTTATCCTCATAACTAGCTTTAGAGGACTTTATCAGATATCTGATTTTCTTGTTCAAGCTGTGGTGGGTATTATTTCTCTGATGACTAATTGTCCCTCTTATTCTTAGATATCAATTTCTTCCTTTTGTTATATAACATCTTTCTACTCAAGGTCCACCAGGGTGGCATGTTTTTATGGGACGACTTGGTTATAATACTGTCAGTTACAGCAGAGTCAATACAGTTGTTTACGTGGTTATACAGGGTGTTTTTGTACTCCTCTTCATAGCAGTAATTGTTGGCTGTGTTAGTAGGGGGGAATGAAACTTTTCAAACTATCGTTTAGTAGGCTATAGCTTGTTTTAGAGAATTTTCTCATTTTTATTGCTTCTGTGGAGGTGTCAGGTCAGATTCTTACTTTGAATGAGACAGATTTATGGTCTGACCTCACTAGGGAAAGCAGAACATAGGGGTAGTGCATTGACCCCCCCCCCCCACATACTGGTGAGTACTAAGTCCAGAACATTTGAGCCCTTTATGGGTGTGTAGGCTAACTGTTCCTGAACACTTGTATTAACACAGCCTTAATGGTCCCAGTCAGTATTTTGCAATGCCTCCTAAAAAGCATGAAACATAACCAATCAGGACCACTTCAGTTACTTTTCAACTATAGCATCAAAACAAGCTTTATACCTTGAGAATGGGGGACTGCTACTACCTTCACAATTATGAACTATCAACTAACCACAGAAACTGAAGTTCTGTTAGTCTGACTAGTCCATTATGCAAAGCCATGGAATGAATTATCATGGAAGTGATCAACAAAGACATTGGCAGCCTTCAAACACTGGAATCAACCCAGTCTGGCTTTGTCATGGGAAGGTCATGCCTACTAAACCTGGTGGAATTCTTTGAGAAGGTCACTAACGCAATTGATGAGTGGAAAATGGTGCATACCCCCAACCTCAACCTGGCTAAAGCATTCAGTAGAATACCCCACTCAGGTATAGTTGACAATCTCACCATCATCATCATTTGCCCCCTTTCCCCATTATTTTTACATGAGGTCAGGGTATCATGTTTACTGTCACCATCTCTCTCGATTCAGTCCCACACTCCTGCCTTCTTCAACACTCATCCCCGACTGTCACGGATTTTCTTTCACACAATCCATCCACCTCTTTCCTGGATGTCCTCGCTTCTTCTTACCCTCTTCCTGTCTGTCCCAAATCTTCCTCACCAGATTGTCTTCTGCTTTTCTACATGTGTCCAAACCACCATAATCTCTTCTCTTTGATCTTTTCTGCAATTGGAGCTACTTTGGTTTCTGCTCTTATGCCCTCATTTCTTCGCGTGTCCCACAGTGTGCATCCTACCACCCATCTCAGGCATTTCACTTCCATCACCTCTAGCTTTTTCAACTGTTCTCCCTTTACTCCCTAGGTTTCTGTACCATACAGTAGTACTGGTTGCACCACTGTCTTGTACACCTTATCTTTCAGCTTCTTTGGCATTCTTCTGTCATAGACTACACCTGATACTCTATGCCAGTTGGCTGCAGTCCCCCTGATTCTAGCTTTGACCTCTTGATTCAGACTTCCCTTCTCCTCAGTCACCCTCCCAGATACTTGAAGCTGTTTACCTGCCCCACTATCTTCCCTTCTATCTCTATTTTTAGCTTCTTCTGATTTTCCCCAATTTGCTGCCATTACCACAGATTTATCTGTGCTTAGTTTCATCCCATGTGCCTTCAGTTTTGCATTCCATTCTCCTATCCTTTGCTGAAGTTCCAGCTTAGAGTCTGCCTGTAATGCTACATCATCTGCATACAGCAGCTTTGTTGATCTGTCACCTCCAACCTGTCTGCTAATGTAGTCCATCACCAGAATAAACTGCAGTGGGCTCAGAGCTGAACCCTGGTGTAAACCCACTCCCACTGGGAACCCATCTGTGAGGCGAATACTGTTCATACATGAGTCATTGGGTCCTTGTACATAGCCTACACTAATTCTGTTTCTGGAACTTCAAACCACAATATTACTGCCCAGATCAGCTTTCTTGGGACCTTGTCATATGCTTTCTCCAAATCTACGAATGTCCAGTTGGATTCTCTCCTCATTTCTAGCTTCTTCTCAAGTATCTGTCTCACTACAAACATTGGGTTCTATTGTGCTGCACCCTGATCTGAAAGCAAACTGCGCATTTCCCATCTTACTTTCTACTGCTCTGTGTATCCATTTACAAATCACCCTCACCAGAACTTTCATGCAGTGTGATAGGAGTTTGATACCTCTGTAGTGCCCACAGTTGTGAATGTCTCCTTTGTTCTTGTACACTGGCACAAGTATGCTTATTCTCCAGTCATCTGGGATATTCCTTTCTCTCCACACTGCTATTAGTACCCTCAGGAGCCATTTCTCCCCTGTCTCACCCAGCATCTTTATCATATCTGCTATGATCTCATCTGAGACTGCTGCTTTCCCTGACTTCATTTTCCTTAGTGCTGTTCTTACTTCTTCTAGGGTGGGGTCCTCTTCTTCTCTCATCGTAGGCTGTTTCTGGGGCAGTACAGCTTCTGTGGGGTTTTCTTCATTCAGAAGCAGCTGGGAATACTCCTTCCATCTGTATTTGATGTCCTGTGGACTGGTGAGCAGGTTGTTGCTGGCATCCCTTATGAAGGTTGTCTATCTTCTTTATCTTGCTGTTGTTGCCTTGCAACCTGATATAGTTTCTTTGTGCCACTTACTGAATCACTTTCCAGAAGTTGGTAGAGTACCTCAGATGCCGATGTTGACAAACTCACCAAACTGGGCATAAATCCATACATAACTTTCTGGATTGCCAGCTGGCTCACAAATAGTACCATATAAGTCTGAATTGGAGAGGTTACCTCCTTTAAGAGAACAGTCACCGGTGGGGTACCTGAGGCCTCTATGCTATTTGGCATCTAGTTCTCAAAGGTAAGCACTAATGTCAAGGGCCTTTAACTGACCAGGTTCACAGATGACTACAAACTGGGAGCTATCACAGATTTCCCCCATGACACAAATGTTTTACAAGAGGGTCTAACACAGACAAATGACTGGTGCCAAAGTTACAGATTAAAACTCAACGCAGAGAAATGCATTATAGTGCCTTTTCTGGAAACTGCCTCCCAGGCTAATTACTTCATTAATGAGACACCCCTATGAGTTAATTCTGGTAGTCATGGAGCTGGGAACATATGTAGATAGTAATATGATCTTTGTCCAAGATGTGGTCAAGGCAATAAGAAAAATAATTCTATGTTACTTAGCTTATAAGTATGGGCATGGCATCTAGTTCCAAAGAAAGTTCAAAGTTATAGTGCCACTTTATTTTACCTTCATTAGACCTTTTATGGAATATAATGCCCCCTTCAGCGTGTACCTGGCCAGACATATGCAAAAGTTGGAATGTCCACAAAGGTTCCTAACCAGCAGATTCCAACATATAAATACACTGCCCTATATCGATCACCTTAAAGCCCTATTTTTATATTCAGTCTCCTACAGATTACTGAGAGGCAATCTTTGCCAAGCATAAAAGACATCCTCATATCCACCTCTGATTGACCATTTGCACATATGCAAAGTGAACAGCAAATGAACCACTGGATCCAAGGATTTAAAATTGGCTTGTGACATAAATAAAACATATTGGTGAGGCAAATATGTTTCCCAGGGGATCATCATGCTTTGGAACAGACTCAACATCCGTGTGAAGCAGAGTCTATCCCTAATTCTATTTAAGCACAGCCCTGACCAATGGATGGGAAATTAGAAATTCACCCTGGTGTTTGTTCTCCAGATCTCTGATAGACAGAGACAGACAGGAACATCCAAACTAACATAACCTGCCACACATATAACTTCAAGAAGAAACTTCCTAATTAATGACCATGACACATAGAAACACAATGGGGTTGGGTCCCGCATCTTAGATTATAAAAGCTGTGGTGGTGATTAGCCTAGTCTATACCTATGAACTTATGAGATACCTGTGTATTTTTTTCTGCAAAAAATAGAATAGTATCATAGATTCCCTCCAGGAGCAGGCTCTCTTTAAAGTCCCTAGTTGTAGGTATCAACCAAATCTTAATCACACAAAATTTTAAAATAAAATCAATATCCCCAATTAAGATCTCACAGACTGAGCCATACAAGGTCTTCCAAGAAAGCTTCAATTCACTCACTATGAACCACTGTAGAGAAACTAACTTAATGATTCCAGATTTCCAATGTACTTCATTTTATATAAACATAATAAGCAAACAGTAACTAGCCACTTAGGTAAAGCTCAAAATTTTGCCTGTATAATACCTATGAGAATGTTCTCACAGTCCATATTGCAGCACACATTTAATTAAGTTACATTAGCTATATACCCACATACAAGAGCCTATATATATATATATATATATATATATATATATATATATATATATATATATATATATATATATATATATATTATATATTGGTTACCGTCAGTACATCAAATGGCTACAACATAGAAATCCACTGTATTGACACCTCAGAACATTGACACCCAGGGAGCTGACAATCACCACCCGGTATGGAACTGCTTGGCCATCCATAACTCTGAAACTACCAATGAAACAAACACACAGATGTGGGGGGATTCGCCCACCAAACCCCACACCCCCTTTACTTAGTATTCCAACTCCAAGAACACACTACCACGGGGGTATGGGGCAAAGTTCATGGGGATGGTCAAATGGTTCCTTACCATGTGGTGATCGTCGGCTCTTCAGGTGTCGATGTTCTGAGGTGTCGACGCAGTGGATTTTGATGTTGTGGCTGTTCGATGTACTGACGGTATATGTATATATATATATATATATATATATATATATATATATATATATATATATATATATATATATATATCTGGGTTCCATACACTAGATCGAATTTTCACTAATTGGAAATAGTGCATGGAATGCTCACTGCAGTGAAAGTGCACTTAATCGAAAGTGCACTTACGCAAAGTTCAGTATAACAAATGGGTGTTGTACTGAACATCCGTGCAGTACTCACAGACCTTAGGGTTAAGGCATGGGTCATCGTAAGGGGATAGCCCATAGGGCTATACCCTTAGCATGACCCATGCCCTAACCCTAAGATCTGTGACAACTGCAGCACAGTGAAGGACATAGCAATGTCCTCCACTATGGTGCTATAGTCACAAACCTTAGGGTTAGGGCATGGGTTAGGGTAAGGGAATAGCTTTACTAATGATCCCCTTACCCTAACCTGTGCCTTAACCCTAAGGTCTGTGACTATCACACCATATTGGAGGGCATAGCTTGTTTTTTATGTTCTCCATTGTGCTGCAGTGTTTTCAGTGAAGTGCACTTACGCAAAAGAGAATACAAGAGCAACAGGACTAATTAGCAGCCACAAATAATACTCAGATTATGTGACATGGCCATACCTCTCAGTTGTACAAATTTTTGCAGAATGTCCAGATTTTTGCCTCATATTTTTGGTCCTTTTTTAAAAAAATTGTTGTTTTCTGGCAAATTAATGGCAAATCATTAAAAATTGAAGTTAAAAACTAATGACAGACATTTGAGTTTCAGTCTTCTTACCACTCAGAAAATTCATGCTAATGTAAAACCTGTTATTCTATCAACTTTCTAAGTTTGTAAGAGCAATATTTAAAATGTGCCCCTATTTTTGGGCCTTTGTCCCACTTTTATTTATAGTTTTGTCCAGATTTCTTGCACTAAGAGGTTGAGAGGTATGGCATGTGGCTCATGACTTAACAGTCTAGTTGGATTTCAGTTTACTGGTGTTAAAACTGCAATGACTTCTGGGGATCTTCATTGATACCTGCAGTCTTCTTAATCTGCACTGCTTTTAAAACAGTCCAACAACATGCCTGCTACTCCAAGATCTGCAAATCATCTCATCTTCCACATTACACACAAGTTTGTAGTACACACACTGCTACTAGTGTGCAAAAAATATTTGAAATTTTTTTGTTTTCTGCAGCACAGCAGTGCTATACCATGAGCTTCCAGATATATATGGGTCTCCTTCAAAACACTGAAAGACCAGAACATCAAAAGTGTTTTGAAGGAGACTAAAACAATGAAACTGCACAACACCGAAAAGTGCGAAATTCAAAATCCCGATATTACGAGATTTTGATTTAGCACTTTTGGTGTTCCACTGTTGCTAAGTATGCATATGTAAGTGAATTTGTGAGGGATAGTGCAGTGTGTAAGTGTGTGTTGTAACTGTGTGTGTGTGTGTGTGTGTGTGTGTGTGTGTGTGTGTGTGTGTGTGTGTGTGTGTGTGTGTGTGTGGGACTGTAGTGTGTGGGTGTGAGTTTGCCTTGTGTGTCTGCTTGTATGATCTCGGAGTTAGAATATTAAAGTAGGAGGCGTGTGGGGGGTTGCAGCCCCCCAAGTGGACAGTGCAGGGGGGGCTTTCCCCTCTGCCTAGTTGTAGTGTAGGGTGGTGTGGTTGGTAGTTTGGGGCAGTTGTGTATGTATTTGTGTATGTTTTTTGTGTGTGTTATACTTACGTGGTTTTTGGTGTTGTGGGGTTTTGTTGTTTTGGTCTAAGTGTTTTGGTCTTCGGTGTTGTCAGGTTTCATTGTTCTGAAGTAGACCCATATATATAATATGTAAATATATATATATATATATATATATATATATATATATATATGTATATATATATATATATATATATATATATATATATATATATATATATATTTATATATATATATATATATATATAGATATATATAGATATATATAGATATGTAGATTATATAGATATAAATTGCTATAGGTAGACATACAAGATTATATAGATATAAATTGCTATAGGTAGACATACAATTGCAGTTCATAAGATCATATTAGGCTACCTTCCCATGTGGACCATTTGAAGCCTAACCAATTACGTCTTTAAAAATAAAACCATGCACCTTGTGCCTGTAAGGAAAATACCTTCACCATTAAGCCGCTTTCTGTTGAAAAAAGTTTTATTTTATCACCTTTCATTTAGTTACTATGTGATTATGAACAAGTCTGTTAACAAAACGATGGTTCTTTGACTGAAAAGGCCAATCCCGGTTAAGTAATACAATATAAATACAAAGCAAAATGAAGAAGCATGTTTTATACAACACCACTCTAGCCTTTATCCTGACTGTGCCTGAATCATAACAATGTTATTAAAGGGTGAAGTCGCTAATACTAGGCGATACCACCTGCACATTTAACAGCTACTGTTGCTTACCTTACTAAAGAATTTTTTCTATCCCTAAATTTGAAAAAAGCCAATCTAAGAACTATGCAAATTAACTAGCAAATTATTTCTTGGTCTAAATAGTGGCATATACTCCACTTGTATTGAAACATTAGTAGTTAAAGATGTGTGGAGGAAAGTGTGACAGAGCAACATACAGCATTTTAATCTTGATAAAACTATTGCTTTAACCAGTATTGCTGGTTATGGTGTTGCAATATGTATCATATTGCTACTAATATATGTATATGCATATATATATATATATATATATATATATATATATATGTGTGTGTGTGTGTGTGTGTGTGTGTGTATAAACTTGCATTGCTGATAACAGGAAAGCAACATAAAAGATTTTGATTTAAATAAAGAATGGTTTAATAAATTAGTGAAACTAATTTGTGACTACAATTTCAAAGAGTTAATTCCCATGCTTGTTAATAGGGAAGTGACTTTCACATGTCAGTCAGTTGTTGTTCTAATGTACTGCACTTTTACATGTATAACTAGCATGAAAATTAAACCTGCATATATAAACCTCCACAAAACTACAAACACTACAACCCTCTCTTTCCAAAAATAAGTTACACAAAATATATCACAATCATAATCCATGTAATACAATCATTAAAAAATGTCATGATTAGAGAAATCATACTTAAACATTTAAATAATAAATATAAAAGATACTTATCTAATTGATACAAAATATAACAGAAAATGGTACCTGTAATAATACGAAGATGTGAAAGAAATCCTCCTACTCAAAAAATGCACTGACTGTGCAATAATAAAATGAATGGAATAATAAAAGAAAGTACTGAAGCATAAATAAAATATACAGACCTCAGAAAATAAAGTTAGAAAAAAAGTTATGAAGCAAGAAAATACATACACACTTACAATAAAAAAATAATACACATTTCCAATAAAGAGTGCTCACCATTACTCTCCCCCTTTCAACACATTGTATTTATGAGCCACACTTACCAGTTCAAAAAACAATAAACCCTCTCCACATGTTTAAAACACACTTCATTCCTGCATCTAGGATCCATATAACTAAACCCATTACAGTTATATGGGAGACATTTATAACTTAAAGCCTTCCACTGATGGGGTTAACTTGTCAGATCATATATCTATATCTATAACTATCTACACATCTAAATATATATATATATATATATATATATATATATATATATATATATATATATACACACACATGTGTGTGTCTGTAAGTTATTACATATTTATAATCCAAAGAATCAGTTATAGTACTACCATGCAGGGCACCCAGTTTGCTATGCTTTACATACTTATGATTCATTCCATGCCCTGTTCTACCTTCTGTTTACTGTTGTCAGTATATAAAGGACATAATTCTTTCTTGCTGTATTTCATATCTTTCTCCTATGTAAATGTACTGTCATAGCTTGTTTTCCTAGGATCATTCCACCATAGAACAGACTATGTAGACTATAACATCTTAGTGCGCAATTGTTTTTTTCTGTGATGCAGTCCATGCCTACTGACAGACTTGAGAGTCTGGGTATGAATTTTATGTCTTCATCACTGATGCCAATTCAACCTCCACACTACTTTTAGTAGCATTTCTGCAGAGTGCTTCTGAATCCAGTCACCTGTGACTTATCTGCTTTTTCTTCCTGCATATCATCATTAGTGAAGGTTAGAATGCATATATTAGTATTTGAGTTGTTTTATCTGGCATGCTTTAATACAGATCCATAATAACAACATGTATTCTAACTGGAACCTTAGTTTGAGAGACAGCCTTACAGAACTATCTTCAAGTTTATAGAGCTGAGTATATTTTCTGTGTTATTCTGTATTATAGAGCTAAATTGTCTGCTTGATATCTGTGTCTTACTGCTCTGCAAATATATAGAAAACAGTATATATATTTTTTTATAATTTGCACATTCCTTACATCTGTGTTGAAACTATTTCCCCACCCCCCCTCATTTCCTGCCTTGTCTTTCAGCTGATATAATTTAGCTAGTGCTGTGTCTCCTTTTAATTAACAACATGTATTCAAACTGGAACCTTAGATTGAGAGACAGCCTTACAGAACTATCTTCAAGTTTATAGAGCTGAGTATATTTTCTGTGTTATTCTGTATTATAGAGCTAAATTGTCTGCTTGAAATATGTGTCTTACTGCTCTGCAAATATATAGAAAACAGTATATATATATTTTTATAATTTGCACATTCCTTACATCTGTGTTGAAACTGTTTCCCCACCACCCCTCATTTCCTGCCTTAATATAATTTAGCTAGTGCTGTGTCTCCTTTTAATTAACAACCTGTATTCAAACTGGAACCTTAGTTTGAGAGACAGCCTTACAGAACTATCTTCAAGTTTATAGAGCTGAGTATATATTTTCTGTGTTATTCTGTATTATAGAGCTAAATTGTCTGCTTGATATCTGTGTCTTACTGCTCTGCAAATATATAGAAAACAGTATATATTTTTTTTATAATTTGCACATTCCTTACATCTGTGTTGAAACTATTTCCCCACCCCCCTCATTTCCTGCCTTGTCTTTCAGCTGATATAATTTAGCTAGTGCTGTGTCTCCTTTTAATTAACAACATGTATTCAAACTGGAACCTTAGTTTGAGAGACAGCCTTACAGAACTATCTTCAAGTTTATAGAGCTGAGTATATTTTCTGTGTTATTCTGTATTATAGAGCTAAATTGTCTGCTTGATATCTGTGTCTTACTGCTCTGCAAATATATAGAAAACAGTATATATATTTTTTATAATTTGCACATTCCTTACATCTGTGTTGAAACTGTTCCCCCCCCCTCATTTCCTGCCTTGTCTTTCAGCTGATATAATTTAGCTAGTGCTGTGTCTCCTTTTAATTAACAACCTGTATTCAAACTGGAACCTTAGTTTGAGAGACAGCCTTACAGAACTATCTTCAAGTTTATAGAGCTGAGTATATTTTCTGTGTTATTCTGTATTATAGAGCTAAATTGTCTGCTTGATATATGTGTCTTACTGCTCTGCAAATATATAGAAAACAGTATATATATATTTTTATAATTTGCACATTCCTTACATCTGTGTTGAAACTGTTTCCCCACCACCCCTCATTTCCTGCCTTAATATAATTTAGCTAGTGCTGTGTCTCCTTTTAATTAACAACCTGTATTCAAACTGGAACCTTAGTTTGAGAGACAGCCTTACAGAACTATCTTCAAGTTTATAGAGCTGAGTATATATTTTATGTGTTATTCTGTATTATAGAGCTAAATTGTCTGCTTGATATCTCTGTCTTACTGCTCTGCAAATATATAGAAAACAGTATATATATTTTTTATAATTTGCACATTCCTTACATCTGTGTTGAAACTGTTTCCCCTCCCCCTCATTTCCTGCCTTGTCTTTCAGCTGATATAATTCAGCTAGTGCTGTGTCTCCTTTTAATTAACAACCTGTATTCAAACTGGAACCTTAGTTTGAGAGACAGCCTTACAGAACTATCTTCAAGTTTATAGAGCTGAGTATATTTTCTGTGTTATTCTGTATTATAGAGCTAAATTGTCTGCTTGATATCTGTGTCTTACTGCTCTGCAAATATATAGAAAACAGTATATATATTTTTTATAATTTGCACATTCCTTACATCTGTGTTGAAACTGTTCCCCCACCCCCCTCATTTCCTGCCTTGTCTTTCAGCTGATATAATTTAGCTAGTGCTGTGTTTCCTTTTAATTAACAACCTGTATTCAAACTGGAACCTTAGTTTGAGAGACAGCCTTACAGAACTATCTTCAAGTTTATAGAGCTGAGTATATTTTCTGTGTTATTCTGTATTATAGAGCTAAATTGTCTGCTTGATATCTGTGTCTTACTGCCCTGTAAATATATAGAAAACAGTATATATATGTTTTTTATAATTTGCACATTCCTTACATCTGTGTTGAAAGTGTTCCCCCCCCCTCATTTCCTGCCTTGTCTTTCAGCTGATATAATTTAGCTAGTGCTGTGTCTCCTTTTAATTAACAACCTGTATTCAAACTGGAACCTTAGTTTGAGAGACAGCCTTACAGAACTATCTTCAAGTTTATAGAGCTGAGTATATTTTCTGTGTTATTCTGTATTACAGAGCTAAATTGTCTGCTTGATATCTGTGTCTTACTGCTCTGCAAATGTATAGAAAACAGTATATATATTTTTTATAATTTGCACATTCCTTACATCTGTGTTGAAACTGTTTCCCCACCCCCTCATTTCCTGCCTTGTCTCTCAGCTGATATAATTTAGCTAGTGCTGTGTCTCCTTTTAATTAACAACCTGTATTCAAACTGGAACCTTAGTTTGAGAGACAGCCTTACAGAACTATCTTCAAGTTTATAGAGCTGAGTATATTTTCTGTGTTATTCTGTATTATAGAGCTAAATTGTCTGCTTGATATCTGTGTCTTACTGCTCTGCAAATATATAGAAAACAGTATATATATTTTTTATAATTTGCACTTTCCTTACATCTGTGTTGAAACTGTTTCCCCACCCCCCCCCTCATTTCCTGCCTTGTCGT
This sequence comes from Protopterus annectens, assembly GCF_019279795.1. Classification (NCBI taxonomy): domain Eukaryota; kingdom Metazoa; phylum Chordata; order Ceratodontiformes; family Protopteridae; genus Protopterus; species Protopterus annectens. The sequence continues at coordinate 453,594,579 of NC_056749.1, read as the reverse complement.
TCAGCTGATATAATTTAGCTAGTGCTGTGTCTCCTTTTAATTAACAACCTGTATTCAAACTGGAACCTTAGTTTGAGAGACAGCCTTACAGAACTATCTTCAAGTTTATAGAGCTGAGTATATTTTCTGTGTTATTCTGTATTATAGAGCTAAATTGTCTGCTTGATATCTGTGTCTTACTGCTCTGCAAATATATAGAAAACAGTATATATATTTTTTTATAATTTGCACATTCCTTACATCTGTGTTGAAACTGTTTCCCCATCCCCCCTCCCTATTCTTTGTTGTAGTTTAAATTTGGTGGCTTTTGCAGTGCCCGCCCCACTGTAGATTTGAAGACACTCCCCCAGGACATCTCTTTACCGCATTCTACCTAATAAACCCTTTCTGCACTTGCTTTTAGTCCTTTTTAATTTAATTACATTTTTTCAAACTGTGTGTGGACTAATATTGCTACATATTCAAGTGTGCCAGCTTGCACTGCATGAGAATTGTATTTACTACTGCTTTTGCTACTTTTCAAAAAAAAAAAAAAAAAAAAAAAAAATTCTTCTGCTTTTACTGTACTTGTGTTTCTTCCTACTTTATTTTGCTTTTGCGTCATCTTAAAAGTTCTCAATTGTATTTATTACTGCTTGGTGTAACTCATTCTAAGCCTTTTAGTTTAATCACTTGGGCTTCAGACCAGTTGTTTTACATTGAGAGGGTTTGTGGTCTGCACTGTAGTGGCAGAACAGGCAGCTTACATCCTTCTAAGTTGGGAACTGCTGATTGAGGGCTCAGTGTCTGTTATTCTAAAAGTGTATTAATTCTGGTTTAAGCACTTGGGCTTTCAGGCCAGTTATTTTACATTAAGAGGGTTCGTGGTCTGCACTCTTGTGGGAGGAGAGGCTGGACTCTGCCCTTCTGAGCTGGGAATTTCTGGTTGAAGGCTTATAGTGCATGCATATCTGAATTTCTTCTTACTGAAATTGGTACACCTTGTTTGCTGTAGCATAGACTACATCCAGGCCTGCTGAATCTAGCTTTGTTTGTATAACTTGAGCACTAATCCAGGCATTATTTTAAAGTATTCAGTTGTATTTATCACTGCTTGGTAGTAACTTGGTTAAAGTGTAGCTATCATTCTAAGTCTTTTGGATTAAGCACTTGGGCTTCAGACCAGTTGTTCTACATTAGGAAGGTTTGTGGCATGCACTGTGGTGGCAGGACAGGTAGCTTTCATCCTTCTAAGTTGGGAACTGCTGATTGAGAGCTCAGTGTCTGTTATTCTTAAAGTGTATTAGCTCTGGTTTAAGCACTTGGGCTTCAGGCCAGTTATTTTACATTAAGAAGGTTCGTGGTCTGCACTCTTGTGGGAGGAGAGGCTGGACTCTGCCCTTCTGAACTGGGAATTTCTGGTTAAAGGTTTATAGTGCCTGAATATTTGAACTGTATCTTACTGAAATTGGTACACCTTGTTTGCTGTAGCATAGACTAGATCCAGGCCTGCTGAATCTAGCTTTGTTTGTATGCTTGTTATTTCCCTGGAATGCTAATTCCACCTAAAACGCGGCTTCTCAGCGCTTCTGTGGATCACTAGTGATATCTGCATTGCTTACTGTACTTATTTCCTTGCTTCGCTTGAAAGAAAGTTACTGTTGGTCGTTTTTGCATTTAAGTTACCTGTAACACATTGCACTTGTTACCTGGCACTTGCTCACTAAAGCAATTATAAGTCAGCACTAAAAATTAAAAGCACTACACCCTCACTCCCCTTTGGCCCTTGTTTTCAATTATAAAGGAATTCCCAATATTATTCTAGCTTGTCCAAAGGTCAGTTGTCAATCTCCTCTCCGGTCCAGCTGGTGAATATGGGAATCTTGAGGCAATGTTACAACTGCCTCATGTACACAGACAACCCTCTCCTCCTCCCAACAAATTCCAACACATGTGAGAGATGCAACCATATAGCCAAACTGGAGGCTAAGCTCTCTCAACTCAGTACTGGCATAACCAGTCAGGAGGAGAAGGAAACCACACTCACTACAATTCCAGTCTCACATAGACCTACCACGACAGCAAACCAAACACATAATCACACAAAAACATACTCGGAGGCTCTAAATAAAGATCTACCTAAGCAGCAGGGACCTCCAAAGCAGACACCCAAGCAACCGCTACCCCAAAACAAAACACGTGCAACACATATCTCACAAAGCCAGTGCGCCGAACAGTCACAGCCCTTAAGGCTAAACAACACACCTGATACACTTGTAATAGATGACTCTATCGTTAGGCACACTGATGTCCCGCTCACCAGGCTGAACAAGGAGAAGGTCACGGTGAGCAGCATGTCTGGCGCTAGGATCCACCACATAACACAAGCGCTCAGGTCACTCCAAGGCAAGTAAAAATATGACTCAGTCATTGTCCATGCTGGTGTGAATGACCTGAGACGTACCTCCCTGGACTACATGAAAAGAGACATAGAGGAGCTCTCTGAGCATGTAGCCCAGGCTGGTATAACCCTGACCTTGAGTAGCATCTTACCCTCACCAAGAATGATGCCACAATATGAAGACAAGATGATCAATTTCAACAATTGGCTTAAGTATTGGTGTCATTCAAAGTGGATCCAATGCCTGTCAGCTTGGGATGATATGCACGACAAGCCATGATGCTTTGCTAGGGACGGCTTGCACCTGTCACCCCTGGGCTTTCGGATATTGGCAAAGGCTCTTGTTACCCCCATAGTGCCTTTTTTAGGCAAGGCTCAAAAGACAAACCCACCTCCATAGGTATCACAAGGGATAAGAAATGAAGAGTAATGCTACTCAACGCCAGAAGTGTAAACCTCAAGATGCACGCACTCGAAACTCTCCTTAGCATGGAGAACATCGATATCTGTGCAGTAACAGAAACCTGGTTCAGGACTCCCGAGAGCACCCCAGCACTACCAGGTTATACCTCATACCATGCTTTTCGGCCCCAAAACTTGGACCAAACCACAAAAGGAGAGGGAGTATCGATATTCATCAAAGATACCCACACCTCCAGGTTGGTGGCAAAGCACGAAGCATCAGAGACTATCCATGTGCAACTAACAGTGGGTAAAACTGCCTTCCAGTTTATAGCCTGCTACAGACCACCCTCCCAAACCCAGGAACCCCACTCGGCCTTTCTGAGAACACTGGAAAATATGAAGGTCTCTCCGAACACCATTATATTGGGCGACTTCAACTACCCAAACATAGATTGGGAGCATTACTCTAGCTCCAACACCCTTGCCCAAAGGTTCCTAGAATTCATAAACTCAAATGCTATGGAACAACTTGTTACCACTCCCACAAGAGGGGAAAACATACTGGACCTGATCATCACCAACATGGGGACTCTATGCTCCAGACCAGAAGTGTATCCCTCACTGGTAAGATCAGACCATAAACTGATCTCACTGGATATTCACATCCCGACCCAACCCCCTGCCCAGAAAACCACAGTGAAAAACTTCTCTAAAGCAAATTTCACACTCCTCAAAACCGAGGTGGAATCCTTCAAAGCCCCCGGGCCTGTGGAAAATACGGCCCAGACCGCAGAATCCTTTATAAATGCATTCTATGAACACCTTCAGGAATGCATGGATCATGCAATCCCAAATAAAACCAAGACCCAATCCTCCAAAGGCAGACGACCTGTCTGGTGGACCCCAGCCATAAACAAACTATACAATAGAAGGAGGAAGCTACTACATGATAGAGCAAAATCCCCAAAAGGGAAGGCATCTCTCATCAGTATTAGCAAAAAACTAAGGGCAATCATAAAATCGTCAAAGGCCAGCTTCGAGAGAAAAATTGCACAGGACACTAAGGATAATCACAAGGCTTTCTTTAGTTATGTTAGGAACCTGGGTGGGAATTCCCAGATATGCTCAGAATTAGTCCAAAATGACAAAAAATACACCGATCCCACAGACATTGCCAACATCCTAGCTGACAGGTTCAGCGCAAACTACTCCCCCCCCTCCCCACCAAAAGGGCAAATATCTATCCCAGCAGAGTGCTGCCCCCCTGACATCTCAGATGCCCAGGTGGGAGCCGCCCTCTCCAAAGCAAAAAACACAGCATCAATGGGACCAGACGGTGTCCCAGGCTGCGTCCTACATGATCTCCAAGAAGAGCTAAACCCAAACATAAAACTACTGTTCAATCTCAGCCTTACTACAGGATATGTACCCAAAGAGTGGCGTACAGCAACAGTGGTCCCTCTCCACAAAGGTGGTGCCTCAACGGACCCTGGAAACTATCGCCCCATAAGCCTGACTAGCTTGGTCTGCAAAGCTATGGAAAGGATCATCATGGACCTCATAAATAAAGATATTGGGGACCTACAGACACTGGATCCTACCCAGTTCGGCTTTGTTAAGGGCAGATCCTGCCTCTTAAACCTGGTTGACTTCTTTGAAACAGTCACCAAGGCCATTGACGAAGGGAAGGTGGTCCACACAGCCTATCTGGACCTCGCAAAAGCCTTCGATACAATACCCCACTCGGGCATTATAGATAAGCTCACCAGCTTAAATATAAACCCCTATGTCACTAGATGGGTTGCAAACTGGCTCAAGGACAGAACCCACATGGTTAGAATTGCTGGAGCCATGTCAGACTCCAAACCAGTTACAAGTGGTGTCCCACAAGGCTCAGTCCTGGGACCTCTCTTGTTTGGTATATATTTCTCGGAGGTACAGGCCAACACGGAAGGACTGTGGCTGACCAAGTTCGCAGATGACTGCAAACTTGGCGCCATAATCGACTCTCCAGCTGACACAAGCATCCTCCAAAAGGGCCTCATAGAAACAGACAACTGGTGCCAGAGCCATGGCCTCAAGCTAAACGCCAAAAAGTGTATAGTCATCCCCTTTGGCAAAAACAAAGTGCCCACAAATTACCACATAGGTGGTAATCCATTAAGTACAGAAGAAGTAATTAGGGATCTGGGGACCCAAGTTAATAGCAATCTCTCATTTGACAACTACTTGGCCAAAGTGGTTAGAAAAACATTTTATATAGCCCACCTAATCATGAAGGGATTCACATCTAGATCAGGGGAGGTCATCGTGCCTCTTTACTCATCCCTCATCAGGCCCATAATTGAGTACAATGCTCCTTTTGGGATGTACCTTACCAGACACCTGCAGCAACTGGAAAGACCCCAAAAGTACCTCACCAAGAGGATCAAAGGGCTCAAACAGATGCCATATGCTGCCCGGTTAAAGAAACTCCAGCTGTACTCAGTGGCATACCGCCTGCTCAGAGGTGACCTGTGCCTGACGTATAAGGCCATGTCCAACCTGGAATTAAGGGACATGCTGCACCTCAAAAAATCCAAATCCCATCGAGCTACGCGCTCGAGAGACTTGTACCTCAGCACTGAAATAAATAGGACATGCTGGAGGGACAGATTCATAACCCAGAGGCTCCCTTCACTCTGGAATAAAATCCCAGTCCAGGTTAGGCAGAGTCCCTCATTGATTCTCTTCAAGAGGAATCTTGATGAGTGGATGGGAGATCGTAGGTTTACCCCGGGTATCACTTCTGTGTCACTGTTAGACAGAGGCACAGTATACTAACCTCGAAAAAGGGCATAGCAAAATTAATTTAAAATGGGTGGCGAAAGCCAAACATACTCTGGCTAGGCTTATAAATGCCCTAGGGTAGATAGCCTAGTATGAACCTATGAACCTATGAACCTATGAGGTATTATCACATAAAATACCTGTTTTAAACACCCATTTTCCCCTCCAGACCCTAAATAGTGATCGGGCTTTCCTCACAACTTCCATGCTCATGAAGTCCAGGATCCCTCCATTGCCACTGCCAGGCAATCCTTGACATAAATCAAGTGCCTTCTGGAAAGCTAAGCATCATGAAAAGGATGCTTCTTATCAATGCCATAAACATTCTGCATGTCATAAAATTATAGAAATTCCCCTTTGTAATACAAGTGATATCATATTTTTCAATCCTTTGAGCCACACAGTACTGATAGGAAAAGGGTCAAGATTAGTAAATAATTTGGATAAAATATGTAAGAGGAATGATAACAATGCCTATGGTTGTCCTTCTGTGATGGGAGTGAATTACTCTCTTAAATGATAAATAGGCCAGGTTAGCACACTGCAAGAAACTTAGATGATCCAATTATTTTGAGCTACAAAGGTTACTGACCTCAGAATGGCTCATTGAGGTCTCACTATTCTTCCTTTAGGGCTCATGTATTAATATCAGCTCAAACTTTAGGTGCATCGAGTTAATTGGGGGGTTCTGCCATAGTTTGTCACTTAAAAGACAGCAATCATGTTAACGTGAGCATGATGACATAAGATTAAGTAATGAATATTGAGTGCCCTTTCTGTCAAGGACAAAAACATAAAGGTGGGTCCACTGTTTTTCTCAAGGTGAACTATATAAAGGATACAATTTCTCTGTCTCACTCATGCAGTTATTTAAAATGGCTATTGAATGGACCTCTTGAAACAAAAAGAACATTTTAAGACACAGCACAGTCCTAATTAATACAATGTATATTGTCATCTGCAGAGTCCACTTCCACTAAGATGTACAATACCCTTGAATTATACCCTCAAGGACCTCAATGTTATGATACTTGGTACCTATGGAATCATGTTGGGATACCTTAAAGTTTTGAATCAAAAGTCATTAAGTGGAACAATGTCACTGCAAAACAATCCTGGCTATCATGAAAAGTATTCTTTTGCATGTTTGCAGTGGACAACACCTTTTCATGCCCCCACCCCCACCCCCACCCCCACACAGAACATATATGTATATGTATCTATATCGCTCTCTCTCTCTCTCTCTATATATATATATATATATATATATATATATATATATATATATATATGTTATGTTAACTTTCAGGTCACCCAGTGGCTCAAAGATCATCAGTCATTTTCAACAATATTTCTTTGACTGAAAAACTTTTGATTTAAAGTTCTTCAGTATCCTGACATGAATATGGCATCTACAGAGCAAGGATCTAATTTCTAGGGTCATTCCAGCTGACATTATATTGATGCCTGAAGAGAAATATATGACTAAAATGATATGCAAGTATATTTTTTTCCAGATTTTTTGTCTTCCTACCTGAGGGCCATCTGCCTTCCTCATGTTAGTCTCAAGACCATTTGCTCCATTGACAAAGGACAGCATACTTAATGCCCCAGGTGATTGCTGAGTAGAGGAGGCTGTCATCAGGGAAAGCATGGAACCTGTTTATCTCATTACATCCAGGTAATGCCTCTAGGTGCATCTGCAGTTAACTCCTACTGACGTTTCTAGGCGTCAAATATTGCTTGTTCATATTTGCATCACTAATTCCAAAACCATGCTATGTACAAGGTTTTAAACTATTTCATCTTAAAGCTTACACAATAGCAAACTCAACTGCATTAATATTTGACCTCTGTCTAGTGCAGATAGATATTAACTGCCACTTTTGTGATATTAATTTATATAGAAATAATTTTTACATTTTTCTAAATATCTCAACAGCCAGATAACATAGACAGAATTCCTTAGCCTCATATGAAATCTCTCACCTAGATGAATAAAATGCTGCTGGCAGTATGTGTGTAACTTGAGTGGTTGCTGAGATATTGTAAGTTGTTTACAAAATATTACAAATGTAATAGTTACTGTGTTTACTGTGACTTATTTTATTTATTTATTTATTTTATTTTACATTTGTTGGCTAGTCTAACTGGATACATGTCCATTTTCAGTAGAGGCCCGGGGAGAAAAGCTCAGAGCAAGCACAAAAATATAATCACATATACAAAGATTAATTCCATGTTAAACATTGCTAGAAAGAAAGACCAGGAATAATCTCAGAGTTCCAGGGAGATAAGCTCTGAGGAAGCACAGATATAATAACATATACAAGATTAAATTCATGTTAAACATTGCTAGAAAAAAGACAAGGAATAATCTCAGTTGTTGTTTGTTCTTAGTGTAGTGCTAAGTTAAAAACACAACATAATACAGATGTAGTTGCAATATAGCATTTAAAGGATAGCAGCTGAGTTAGATACGTTATTAGTAAGCAGGTTGGCATAAAGAAGGACAACAAACGTATGAATTGCAATATTCAGAATATGTGTTAAAAACAGGTTTAATTAAAGAAGTTTTGAGGAAATAATAAGAAAAGATCTAGAAAGGAATAAGTTTGTTGTTAGTATGAAAAGGAACAAGAATATAGAAAAGAGGACCGTAGGTAGATCCAAGGAAGAAAGGTAATATATCAGTCAGGTTTAGTACAAGGGTATAACCACTGTGTTCTGAGAAAAAGTTTCAGTTTGTTTTTGAAGAGTGATATTGAGGGAACAGAAAAAAGTTCAGTAGGAAGAAGGTTCCAGGATTTTCCAGCAGTATTACAGAAAAGAGAGTCTCCAGCCCTGTTGTTAGATTTACAAATATTTATCAGCAGTCTTTGTGACGAACGTAAGGTCTTAAGATTGTTGTAGGGGACAATGAGGGTAGATAGTATAGGGGTATCTGTAGGATGGTAAAGGGTTTTGTGGACAATGGTAAGTTGGTGGAATTTAAGCTGATTTTGTAATTCAAGCCATCCTAGTTGCTTTAGGTTAATACAGTGGTGGGTTCTGAAAGGGTTTCCAGTGGCAAATCTGGCTATGCTATTGCAGGCACTTTCCATTTTATTAAGGCTGATTTTAGAGAGGTTAGTGTATATGGGTGAGGCATAGAGGAGAGTAGAAATTAGGTGAGTATGAGCAATAGTTATTCTTGCTGCAGGAGAGAGAAAGGGTTTGATTCTGTAGAGAGAGCCCAGTTTTCTGTTAACAGATTTTAAGGTATTATTAATATGGGTATCAAAGTTAAGGTTGTTATCTATGGTGATACCAAGTAGTTTGGTAGTCGAGTCTGGGGATATAAGAGTATTGTTATTGGATGTTACTGTGAAGTTTAATGGGGGGGGACTTACTAGTAGGAGTGAAAAGAAGGAGTTTAGTTTTTTTGGGGTTAAGTAGGAGACAGCGTTGAGTAAACTATAGTTCAACTGTGTTAAAGACCTTTTGGGTGAGGGAGTAAAGCTCAGGTATGGATAACATATAAGTTTCGAATCATCTGCATATTGTATGCATGTAGCTTGGGGGATTGCTAGGTGAAGGTCATTAATAAATATAGAAAATAGGAGTGGTCCTAATATGGACCCTTGGGGGACCCCTATTTTAATGGGTAGATGGGTAGATAGAATATTATGCCAAAGCACAGCCTGTTGTCTGTTTTCTAGATAGGATTGGAACCATTTTATAGCAGATGCATATAGTGACAGAGATTTGAGGATATTTATAAGTATTTGGTGATTTACCATATCGAATGAATTATAAAATTTATAAATTTATAAAATTATAAAATTTATTTTAAGACCTAGGACCTAAAGAATACTACCACTATAAAATAGTTTGTGCTGAAGAGTTTGCCATTTATACTTCTTTAATAATTCTTATGGTTCCAGAGATATGAATATTTGTTTGAAATGTGAGGACATAATTTGATTCTGTGAAAAGGCTTAGGCTCCGCCCATTGGAAGTTACAGTGCAAACTTCCTGAGATCCATTGGAGTGAATGAGTTAAACCACTCCAGGCTGCATACCAACTTTCTGTACACCGGCCCACCAAGCCAATTTCTTTCCTAACTGACAGTACAGACAGGCCCGGAAAAGAGAGACCTGATATCACTGTAACCCTCCTGTGTAGCCTTAAAAACCAGCTTAGTGCCTCACCACTCCTCCCACCAGTGCCACTTCTCCAACAAGGTTGAGGGCCTGCAGTGAAGTGTTCAAGCATTCAGACAGCTGGAAGAGTTTAATTATGCCCTAAACCCAACCCTTGATGGCTCAATAAATACTTGTGTTACTGCATGGACCTCCTATTCTCCACATTGGACTTAGGTGTTCCAACATATTGCAGTGTCGGCTTTATCATAATCATCATCATCATCATCATAGTCATCAGTGGAGCATCAATCCCAGATCAACAATTCCTGATTTTACATAAGAATTACCTCCACTTACTGGTGGTGGAAAGTCTAACAGACTGCCACACTTTCCCCAAATATGGGTCAGTCAGACGATCATTCACAATCACATGGACAGGACTTTATCTCTCTATGTCATGCACCTGATAGAAACAAAAACAGATTTAATAACATTGATCTTGTAGCCTAAGGCATTTACCCATGATATGAAGGCACAGCATATCACTGACATAAAAAGTATCTGTCTTCCCTTCAGCCCACAAAATAAAAGTTGTCTCACTAGTTAAGGATGTAAAAATATCCTTTTACAAGTTAACAATCCCCAAAATGTTCTTCATTTGTCAGTACTGTATTAAGGAGCTTTTTCCAGCAAAAAAGGCATTCATTTAAGCCATATCAGACATGGTTGCATAAATAAATGCCAGAACTTGCATCTAATGGCTAACTCTTCTGCAGTAACGATCATGCCTCCTAATAGTTTGTACTCAGGCAGCTGCTCCCCTCTTCCCATCCTGTCTATAGTACTGGTGAGATTGATGGAGTAGAATATACATGACCAGTATTAGCAGCATAACCATATGGACAACAGAATAATTCTTAATAATTTATAGCCTATAGCAATGGATTCAGTTCATATTAGAAAAAGTTTGTAAGAAATTGGTCTGTATTACAGGTAGCGAAAATAACTAAATAGAGGAAATCGACCTATCCAGCTATGAATGAGCTGTGACATATTAGAGCCACTGTCATCAAACCAAGGAAATGTAGACACACTGTAAAAGAGATGAGATGCACGAAACTCCTCAGTCCCTCGAGAACACCAAAATAAAACTCCAAGTCGCCAAAATGTAAAACGAACAAAATTTATTAGGTTTAAGCTTCTCCCAAGCTTTTCGTCGGTTACGATACACCAACTTCCTCAGAAAACTCCTAAGAGAAATAAAAGCGGAAACGACGTCACTCGATCACTACCCTTTAAATACCCGCACATCTTATCTATAGAAGAATATACAAAATATCATTGAATACATATAAAAACTCCTCAAAAACATTATATTAATCAGAAAACGAACCTGATTGATTAAAAACATATACAAATAGTAGATGTTACTTATTTGATGAGCCAGAATGTTGTTAAATTTAATGAATGTAAATGATGGAATTTTAATGTCACATCATGCAATGAATGCAATAAATCAGAATGAAAATAAAAGTGAAAATAAACCATCAATGACCCCTGGGTACTTTACTCATCTGATGGTACTACCGACTATAAGACAACTGCTACCGAAAGCTACTGTAAATCAAATAAAAACTCTCCTATTTGTTATTGTATGTATATTTATAATTAAAATTTACTTGTGTATGTATGCCATAATGAAAATCAATAGGTATAATAGATACTATCCAGTTAAACTCTTAAGTTTCAATATACATGATATAGATAATCTGTCATTGATGCCTGGATAATGGCATGCATCCAGTCTAAGTTGGCAAACCAATTCTCTCTCTTCGAGGATTAATGAATCAGCCCCCCCCTGCCATCCGATCGAACTTGGTCGATGGCAAAGAAGGAAAATGAATGTAAAGGATTTTCCTTTACATGCTTCGCTAAAGCGTTTTCTACCTTACCATTCCTAATAGTGTATAGATGCTCATAAATACGCTCCTGTAATTTTCTGTCGGTTTTACTGACATAGACGACTAGGCAGTGGGAATACTTAGCTATGTAGATAACTCCTGTACTAGAACAATTAAACCTACCATGTATTCTGTATTTAGACTTCCTTATAACAAAGGACGACCCCACTGATATGTGCTTACAATAATGGTGCATATTGCATTTAGACATGCCTGCTCTTATTTCCAGGGACCTGGTCTTAGATTCCAGAATGTTTCTGAGATTTTAACCCCTTCTGAAAACTATTTTGGGGTATTCCATACCATTCTCCTTGAATAACCCCTCCTGCATAATGAAACTCCAGTTTTTTTGTATGATAGAAATAATGGCCTTCACATCCACATTGTAAGTTAGGATGAAGCTACAAGGATGAAACGTCTTGGCTATTGGATTGAGTGTACAGTTGTCCTCACGTGTTTCAAAAGGGTTTAAGATAGGCGCATAAAAACCTGACACCCGCTTGTTATGGACTTCACAAATTACATCCAAAATCAGACCTGCCGGATAACCTCTTTTGAGGAAAAGACCCTCCATGAATTTACATTTGTCATAGAAGTCACTATCTCTAGTCACCATTCTTGCAGCTCTCACCAATTGGCCCTTTATGATGGATTTCTTCTGGGTAAAAGGGTGACAACTGTTGAACTGCAAGTAACTATTTGAAAAGGTTTCCTTTCGGTGAATTCTAGCTATATAGCAGTTAGAACTTGTATCTTTTAAAAGATCTACATCTAAGTATGAAATCCTATCCCTTTCCACACTAAAGGTGAACTTAAAAAAGTCAGTGGAAGAGGTGAAATGGTTTAGGAGCTGATCCACTATTTCACTATTTCACCATCCCCTTTTAGGATGATAAAAATATCATCCAGGAATCATGTATACAATAAAACCTTGTCCTGCTATACATGATTCGTGAATACATGTTCCCTTTCCTAGACAGCCATAAACAAATTGGCCACACTGGCACCACATGGAGATCCCATAGGTTCCCCTAATTTTTGTAGGTAATACCTGTTGTTAAAAGTAACATAATTGCTGGACAAGATAATGTCCAGCAGTTCACTAACCTGCTGGATCTCCTCATCGGGTGCTCCTTTGAAACACATCATAGTGGGAATCCAATCCAGTGCCAATGAATGGGGGATTGAAGAAAATAAATCCCTCACATCTATGGTCAAAAAATAACTGTCTGCACTATAAGGGATTTGGTTGACCCTGGCCAAAAATGACCAGGAATCTTTGGATATCTGTGGTTCACGGTCCACATATTTCTTCAAAATTGAATCTACTACCTTCGCACTGGCATAGGTAATGCTACCCCTGGCGCTAACCAGTGGATGCATAGGAGGGTCTTCAAGGTTCTTGTGAATTTTGGTGAACCAAATATTATGGGAATCTTGGGCGCTGATATAGATATATAGTTGAATAAGTTCAAGTCTATCGAATTATTGATAAACATGTAATTATAATAACCGGCGATTCTGGCAAGACCTATATTCAACTCATTCCTAGAAATTTCCTTATATGTCTCAGATCCCAAAATATCTTCCATTCTTCTTATATAATCCCAATCATTCATCACCACCAGTCCGCCACCCTTATCAGGCTGCATTATTCTGACTGGTGCATTGCATAGATCTAATAAGGCTCTTTCTTCGTTACTGATATTAAATCTGGGTGATTGTGATGAAAAAGGGTGACTAAATAAATGGCGAATGTCTAATTCACAAATCTGCTCAAACATTTCTAATATAGGACATAAAGGTGGTTTATAAGAACTAGGGACGGTAAAAGTACCCAACTCCTTAGTACAATTAGCCAACAACAATTGCAGGTTTAACTTTCTGACAAACAACTTTAACTCTAAAATAGTTTTAGCCAAATCCGCCCATCTAGTTGGTACAAAATTGAGGCCTTTGGCGAACAACTCCACCAAATCAGTGGAAAAGTGGAAGTCAGAAAAGTTATAAATATTGAAATCCGAATCGGAATTTGTGATTACGGTACATGTCTTTGTAGTGGACCAGTCTACATCGTCCTGAATCCCAACTAGTTCCTCCTGTTTCTGGACCTGTTCCTGGTCTTCCAACCCTGATAGGAGAAATAGTGTTGAGATTGAATGATTCCTGGATATTGTTTACATTAGAAACGGTAGCAGAATTAAGGAGAGGTGGATCGCCTTGCATTAGACTAGTTGTCAGTATACAATCGTCCTGTATATCCACCACGGGTAGTGTTCTGGTGCCTGAAGGTTGAATAACCCCACCTAAAATATTGTTAGGAGATCCATATGAATTGGCATGCACAGACTGACTGCCAGAATGCACACCGTCCAGTCGATCTGTAGAAACGTTGTTGCCATGAGAAATATCCATGGTATTCACTACAGGGTTCCATTGTGTACCAATAAAGCCAGCTAATCGATCCGAAAAGGTATTCACCTTTTGAGTTAATAAGTCCAGAAGCTGAATGAGACCAATGGATTCTTCCTCCAAAGGGGTTCCAGACTGGAGCAAAGGAGGAGTGTCCATCACAAACAAACCACGTCAACAAACCAAGGAAATGTAGACACACTGTAAAAGAGATGAGATGCACGAAACTCCTCCATCCTTTGAGAACACTAAAATAAAACTCCAAGTTGCCAAAATGTAAAACAAACAAAATTTATTAGGTTTAAGCTTCTCCCAAGCTTTTCGTTGGTTACGATACACCAACTTCCTCAGAAAACTCCTAAGAGAGGGCCACTGTAATAGGGTGCATAAGATTTTATGCATGTGATTCAGGTCAGAATGTAATTGTTATTTTGGTTTTTCACATTCAAGACATTCTATATTGCATCTGGCATGTAACAGGAAAGAAGGTTTCTGTACGTAGCCTTTGTTTAGCAGAAATAAACAGCTAGTCTCATTTGTTGTATATACATCTTATAACATGACCGGGAGTAGAATGACCATCTTTTACAAAAATGTGAATGAAGAGAAGCCACTAAGTTTTATCAGAGTGCGAGACTCTAGATGGTGTATAACAGTATTATGTCTCTGCAAGTTTATGTGAACTTCACTAGTTAAGTCAGTTACTTCATTTAGCTATTTCATGTTTGCTAAACAGGATATTGAACTGATACAGAATATCTAAATTTCAGCTACTCCCTGTGCCAAAGACAACAATGTAGTACCAGCTGCAATGTTTAAGCAACATAATACTCGATTCAACAATTGCAATGAATTATAAAGTTCTGTAAGCACGTAAGTATACTGACTGCAGGCAAAAGCAGTTTGATCAGTAAATGCAAATACAAATCAGATGTATTATAAGTCATAAACTCCTATGCAAACCTGTAGTTTAATAATACCTTAGAGAATGGGTAAACTCTACATGAAACCCTGATTGGAGAATGGGTGTTAATGTACAGGGAATGCCCACTAAAAAACAAGTCTGCTACTTCACGGCAGCATATTCAGTAGCTGTGAAGCTCTGACAATTAAAACCCAAACAGTGTAATTTTTTACTCTCACTAAACAGTGCTATGATGATTAGTGAGCATACAACTAAAATAAAAGGAAAAAAAGAAAACCTTTTGTGTGCGTGTGTTCTTTTGTTGTGGTGTATGTATTTGTTTGTGTCCATATGTGTGTGTGTGTGTGTGTGTGTGTGTGTGTGTGTGCGCGCATGTTTGCATGTATGCGTGTGTGCGTGTGTGCGTGTGCGTGTGTGCGTGTGTGTGTGTGTGTGTGTGTGTGTGTGTGTGTGTGTGTGTGTGTGTGTGTGTGCATGTAAGCATAAGTCTGAGTGAGTGAGTGAGTGAGTGAGTGAGTGAGTGAGTGAGTGAGTGAGTGAGCGAGCGAGTGAGTGAGTGAGACAAATGACAGACCAGCAAACAGTAATGACAGCAACACAAAACCAATTGGAAATGAATTATTAAACATTTAATTTCAATTAACTCTTCATGTCATTATATGATGATTGTACTTACTTACCTTGTAAATCACTGGAGCAAAAACAATGGATATTTAAAGGAGGGGGCTAAAGAGTGGTAATGGATTGTGATATATGTATGTAGGTATTTATTTACTTAGGATTCAGTTTTAGAATATAACGTCTGAAGTGCTCGTAAACAACAACGTTGTTATTAAGTGGTGTGTGTGTGTGTGTGTGTGTGTGTGTGTGTGTGTGTGTGTGTGTGTGTGTGTGTGTGTGTGTGTGTACTAACATCAATGTGTGTGTGTGTGTGTGTGTGTGTGTGTGAGAGCTTGTATTTTTAAATATGTGCCTATAAGTCTGTATGTTTGTGCATCAGAATGTGTATGTGTGCGTTTTGACATTAAACATGTACATAATTTATATTTTTGATATAAAATATTTCCTCCTGCAAAAATAATTATAGTGAAGCAAGTTTGATTCAACAGGCAGAGGTACTATTTTACATCAAAATATATGAACATATGTATATGATATTAAAAATAAAACAAAGCAAATACATAATAATTTTCCAGGAAGCCCTTTCTAAGTGCAATAATTCCCTCCAGGGTGTGCATTATTGTGGAAATAACACCCTTCCAGGGACATAGTGGCCCCCGCCTGTGGTGTTGGGCCTCAGAACACCTCTGGCTGTGCATTATTTCTGCAGTAACATACACCTTCTGGGCATTACTGCTTACACAGTTTAGGCAAGGGCACAGAAGGCAAGAAATAGTCTGATAGTGAAAGGCCTCTGGTATGTTTGAAAAAACACATGAAGATTACAAATGAAGTTTTGTTGAAAATTAGTGTTGTATGTCTTGGCAAGCTTCCTGTATTAGGAACTTTGCATACCACCACCATTCTTAATTATCATAATCATCTCTAAGGACACTCTTACCCAGATAAAGGAAAGAATTGGGGGTGCTAAGTATTTCCTTTCTCTATCCTTGTGAAATTTGTTGAAAAGTGACATTTGCTTGACTTTACAGAACATGAGCAGACAAAAGAAAAAAATTATACATAACAATAATATGAGAATGTTCAAGTTCACATCAATATATGGGTACTGGGGTTATATGACACTGTTCTTTGCATTTGCAGGAAGCCTTGAGATAACTAGTGCAGGATTATAATGATATCAGGTCTTTCATATCAGCAGCATTTCTGAAATATTCAGGAAAAGAAGTTATGCAGGGAGGCTAAGGGCTGCATGGTCACCAGCTTGATGGAATTTACTTAGAGCAATGTTTTGACTTATCTAGACCATATAGCTTTTTGCTCTTCAAAGAGACCTGCAGGTTAAAGCTGAGCAATAGTGTAAAACTGAAGTTTGAAGAAGAGGGTGCGCACATACCTCTCAGCCTCTTAGAAAAAGAAATCTGGAAGCAGCCATACAAAACGGGGGTACAAAGGTCTAAAAATAGTGACTATTTTTAAAAATTGCTCTTGGAAACTTAGAAAAGTGATAGAATAAAAGGTTTTGCATTACCACACATTTTCCGAAGGGTATGAAGTCTGAAACTCAAATGTTTGTCATTATTTTCTGAATTCAATCCTCAATAATTAGCCAGTGATTGTTTTGAAAAACATTTTTAAGAGGAGCAGACAAAATATAAGCAAAAATGGGGAAATTCTGCAAAAATCTGGGTAGTTGAGAGGCATGGGTGAACAGCAAATGTTCTGTCTACTTCTGTAAGGAGTCTGGTTGCCTTTCCAAGTGACACAGTGTACACTCTGCATGGCAGGTAGCATATACTGACACATGCCAATTGAAAAGCTTAGTAGTTTGTGTATAGTTTTATGTTTAGTAATGAGGTGAAAAGGGATGGCATACTTCAGAATATAAGTATCCTTCTAATAATACTTCCGGGAAGCCCTCATAGCAAATGTATCATAAGGAGCTCCCTGTTCAAAGGGTGAGACCAGATAATGCAAGTCCCACCATGTCAAAAGTAAAGTGTCATTTTAATTAAAAAAAAAACAAAAAAAAACAGCAAACTATGAAACTGTCCATTCCACCTTTAAAGTACTTTCCATATGGGCTTCATCCATGCACCCATTAATCTGCTACGTCTGCTGCCTCTCAGAGTAAGAGAAATACTTTGGAGTACAACACTCTGAGAATTAGTCTATATTCCTTTACTTACACTTAAATCCTTGCTGTTCTGAGGGTTGTATTTATAGTTTTCAGACTTTCTGTGGTGACTCACCATGAGGAAAGGCTTCAATCTTCAGTTGTTTTCTGATCCTTGCTGAATTCCATTCTAGTGTTCACAATCAGCACAATTACATGCTAATACATAATGAGTATATTAGTTATTAGCAGTCAGAAATACTCAGTCCCAGTGAACATGTATTTAGCCTTTATGCACACACACTTGTTGAAGACACCATTAGCTGATTCATTAATTTAGGTTTAAGTAATTTTATTGAAATGTAAACATGACAAACTGAAGGGAGGAGTATAAGACAGACGTCTATATTAAATCATCAAAGTATCACATTATCACATGGCATTTCATCAGAAATGCCATTCATCAACCCTCCCTGCACAGCCTGCTAATTATATATACCAACTCCAAGATCACACTACAGTGCAGAAAGGGCAATTTTTCTAATCCCTACTGTAATGCACTGGAAATGCTGTTCAATGATGTAATCTTTCATTTAAATAATAAGGGCCTACAGGACGGTGTACTATCTGCATAAAGAAGTAGATGTGGTTCAGAGAGATCTTTTTTTTGAGGGGAACTTAGACAAAAATGCAGAAAGCCTAACACTTGTGGGATGCTAGAACCAAACAAAGAGAGTACTGAGAAAAGAGGAATCAATGATAACTCTAAAGGCCATTCTGTGAAATTTGGCAGTAAGAGAGCCAGACATCTCGGGTAGGTGGAAAATCTAAGAACAGAAAGAAATTGCAACAGCATTGCATGATAACTATAATACATGCAGCATATTTTGATATCACCTAGTTTTTACTATTAATGTTTCTATGAAGACTGGTAGAAATGTGAAGGCTGCCAGCCTAGCCAAATAGAATTTTATAGATAATTCTATCATTTGTAAATATTAATTTAAGATACAGGCTGTTTTTTTTTAAATGAAAGAATAGGCTGTTAAATGTTGAACTTCAACAATGTGGCAACATTGCCCTCTGCTGTAAAGAAAACTAAGTCAAGCATTTTACATCTGTTCTTTGAAATTAAAATTATGTCTTGTATGTCCTTTGATCTCCAGAGCTCTGAGCCATTTGGTCCAGGCTAGCACATTCTTTCTATTGTTTTAACTTAATGAATAATTTCTAGATTGCACATGTGAAATATCTTTTATTGTTGTAGCTTCCTGAGCAGATGTTAGCTTGCTAAATAATGTAGCTTGTTGGCCTGGGAAGTCCAGACTAAGTGTCAAAAATGATGTAATGTGTATACTGCTAAACCCATGTGTGAAAAGTGATGTAATCTGGGAGGTCCCAGCAGAAATGTTTGTTAGTAGTTTAAAAAACTATTGCTCAGAGAGAGACTGTAGGCATTTTTGTCTTGAACATCCAACTCAGCACTGCCTTATGCTCTCTTTATGTAAGTAGAATGCTAGAACTGTGTTTTCTCCTAGAAGTAGCAAGGAATTAGAAATATTAGACTAAGTGTTATTATGTATTCATATCAGAACTTTCCTACTGTATTGTTTTAAGTATTTCCCTGTGATCTTTGAACTCTTGATTAGTGCTGTGTTGTAATAGTATTGTCTTGTGTTTTTAGTATTTATTATTAAATATTTTTAAACCCTTTCAACTGTGGCTGGTTTGTGTAGAGATAAGTTAAGCTCTAGAGAACAGTGCATGTATATAAGGATCCTGTACCAAGTCACTCTAATAAGCTTTGAGACTGTTTAGTCAAATCTACCAATTGGATAGTAATATTGCACAGTAATAATTGTACACCCTTTTAACTGCCTTTGAGTAGCTGATAAATATTAGCTGGGTGGTGCTACGTGGTACTACTGTATAGTCTGGGTAAAAGGGGCACAGCTGGAGAACCTGTGCCAGTCTTCCCCAGAAGTGTCTGTGTGGTTGTATAAACTCTTATCTCAAAGTTGTGTGTGTCAGCTACTTGGGCAGGGGCACAAAGCACTGGTTGGACAGAGAGAGTGCTGGAGATTTTAACTTGCCCAGCTGGCTGAGATCTGGACCCTATAGCTGTGCCAGTGGGGAGTCTTATTGGGGACCTGGGGAGCAAGGGAGCAACCAGCCCATGACTGACTATGATCTCTGTGTGCACATAAGGGAAATTGCACTTTACTGTGTGCATTTGTCATCCTTTCCTCTCATATATGAGATACCCTCTCTGGTGTTAGTGGTGAAGATTGAGGCTCCTTGATTGCTGGGCTACGGCACAGGTGTCACAGTTTCTATTACTTTGGAGCCATAGTGCAGTGAAAAAAAGTTTTGTCTACATTAGCAGATTTGTATTTAAATATTTATTTGTGAGTATACAGATATCTCTATGAGACTTATTAGAAAAAATGGTATATGTTAATCTCTCGCTGGGCTTCTTTTTAGAAAGTTCATTTTTAATATCAGTGAATAATTTTTACTTTAAAACAATTATCAAACAGCATTAGTCAGCACAGTATGACCATCTTGCCTGCAGAAAAACATAACATGGTTTAGTACAAAAGGCATTTAATTGAGAAAAACTGCAGCACTTTGCAGAAGAATATAATCAATGTTTGTCAGGATTAGTTAGAATGTATGAAGAGAACTGATCAATAACAGAAAGTATTAAATGTTCGTCAATGAAGACTGGCACATGCAGTTTTGTGACTGTTTAGTACTGTAAGAAAGGTACAGTCAGGAATCTAGTTAATCAATAGATGCTGACATTACTGACATTTTGACCTGTCAAAACAGGATCTACTGTGGTTGATTTCTTGAAAGCTGGGACTTGGTCTTTTACAATGCTTTCTGATAAGGTTGCTAAAAGATATAAATAAATGATATAAATAGATATCCTTTCTACGTGGATGGTAGTTTCTCCTAACTGAATATGTGGGTCATGTTTTTCTTTTTTTTAATACTGAGAGGCATTAATATTTATTAGCTGCAGAGAGGTAAAAAGAGCTTTCAGTTATATCTGTGCTTCCTGACTTTGGCTGACCTGCTTGAATCTGCATATTGGTTACCAATGTATCTTAAATCTATTAGCATGTCTTGAAATCTGCTTTATTGTTTTATTTTGCAAAGATATCTTCATTTCTTCATCACTAGACTTAGGTAGGAATAATAAAGTGCTCCAATATTATTATTTATTTATTTAACATTTGTTTACTGGGAAAGTCCGACTTGGAATGATCAATTTTCAGCAGAGGCCCGGGGAGAAACACCCCAGACGTATGTCTTTTGGTCTTTGTAATGATGTGCTATGGGTCTGGAAATGTTTTCTGTCCATATTGATTTGTCATTTCAAATCAGGGTATGCAAGTGTGTGTGTGATGTAGAATAATAACTGCAGCAAGACTAGCCACCCAGCGGTGTAAACCTTGGCTCCAGATGATTACCACTGTTAAAATTGACATTCCAACCCCATATGCAAACAATGGGAAAAGGGATTATGGATGGATGTTTTGGATGTGTGCAGGCTTGTTTTTATTTTTTCTAAAAGGGAAAAGCTCATTGATTAAGATTTGTGTTTCATATGTTAATGAAGTTTTATTAATTAGTATTCATAGTTAGAACCAAACATTCCACACAAAGCACAATGCATTCTTCAACTTGGAAAAAAGGTTAGTATAAGGTTTCGAGCTAACTTGTATAGTAAGTTCTGTACAATCAGTGGGCACTAGTTAACTGCATTCAGAAACTGACTGAATATTTAAGCTAAGATTTATTTTTCTGCATGACAAGCTTAAATTTTTAACAAAAATCTGAAAGGTGAATGCTTTCAAATAATTAAGATATGGAATCGACACTTGTGACATCTGGCAGGCTAAGTACTGCCAAAATGTTTTGATGCTTTAGTGAATATTCTGTGTTGCTGCATTAAAAGTTAAATTTCTTTAGGAATTTCTCCATTATAAATTGAACTAGCCTGAACTTCCAAAGTATTAGACTGCACTGGCGGTGCTGACCAGTTGGTGTCAGATTTTCATAAACATCATAACATGAGACAGTAACTGTGTGGACTAGATGAGATACCCATGCCATGAATAGCTCAAGAATATAGCATTGTCATATACATGGCAATCATTCTCATGCTTTATTTTGTAAGCCATCAGTTTAGACTGTAATTTAAATTCTCTACCTTCTTAGAGCTTCAGAGTGGCTGGTGTCCATTACAGAAAGAAATTAAATTTGATTTTGTGAAGATGTCAACGTTCTGAGATCTTTCAGATTCCCTTCAAATAGAAATATTTTGTCTGTCCTTCTTTTTTTCAGAATGCAACCACCAGTGGTATTACCACAAATCACATTATGTTCTTTCTGTACTGAACACTGCCATTGATACTGACCCTTTATTGAGGACACGTGGCTTCATTCTCTATTATAAACAGAGTATCAGATTTGTACTGGGACACTTGAACATGCGATTCAGAAATCTTATTTTCCTGGCTGCGTGTATTCACATGTACGTATGTTAAATCAACTTTAACAGCTCAGCTAGAATCAATCATCCATTTCTAAATGGATTCAGCCAGACATTTGGTTTTATGGTTTAGTTTTTTTAGCGAGCTAAATGATTGATAAATTATTACCGAATGCCTTAGGGTTTAGTAAGCCTTATGCCCAGTAATACTCTAGGCACATTTATTTAGCTACTTCTTTAATTAAAATAAAACTGGGAGATTACATGCAGGATCTTCAGAATGGATTGCAGTCAGTTCCTTATTTCTCAATACATTGTTTTATATATTTGCAATTGCCAGAGCATAGTGGGTGAAGGTGGTAGTTTCTTATTGTCTCTTAGTATCTGGAGGAGTGATCATTTAAATCTTATACTGTAGTGTCTTTTCAGTGCTGTCATCCTACTGCATTCAAGAGAATTAGATGAACTTTTCATTACCTTTAGTCATCATTTTTTCTCCAGTTTATAGTCCATATGCTTAAGATCAGTAGGTATGTGCACAGTTTTGTTCAAGCATAGCCGAGGCAAAATTCCGAGACACAAGCTGCACCAAAGCAAAACAGTTAAAATATTATTTACAATACAAATAAGGGAATACGGATATGCAAAGGATAATTGTGTGAAGAATCTGTGAATTTCTTATGTAAATGAGAGTTTCTTCCTACATTTTGTGATCCGTAGTTATTTTTGATGCCTATCTGCACCATGTGAAGAGTGGTTTTAAAAATAGACTCCACCTCTTTTCTGCCCCCTTTTAAATCTACAAAGATGAACAGTTTCACTACTAGCTTGACTGCTTCCCATACTGAGTTGTACCAAAACCCTCATCTGTGAAGTATCACTCACTGGCATAGGAGAAGAAGGTAAAAGCAAAAAATAACTCACCAAAAGTTTTCTAAATTGGAGTTACTGGAGAGGTTTACCTTTGACAGGGATATAATAGATATAATAATGTATGGCCCAAAAGCAAGAACTGCGGGAATGCATGGCTTTTCTATATCTACAGTTGTCCTGTTACACTTCTGTAAACACACACAATACCGAATGACATTTGACGACCTTTATTAAACTTCCATAAACATGATTGATAACCGATAATTATACATTTCAACCAAAAACATGACACAAGTGATAATAACATTCATGAAAGAAACACATAAAATAACCATAAAGGCAGCATAACCAACTCAGCCTTGATAAGCAGTGTCCCCCACTTGCTCACTTATCTTTGCACTAACATGGCAGCATTACCCCGCTCACCTTCAATTTATTGAATTACTCCACCATCCAAATAAGCAGCTCAGCTTGCTTATTAACTTATCCAACAGAGCATCCACTCACTTTCCTTCCTAACTTATGGAAATGCACATTCACCTCCAGAGGGGGAACAGAAGAGGGCAAGCTTGCCCATCTTCTGTGCCCACCAACCTGACCAGGCTGTTCCCCATCTCTCCTACCAAACGTCCAACACCTAACCACCAGTAAGGCACTAGGTCAAACATCATTCGGTGTACCCATCCTCCCTAACCTAGCTAGATCCAAAACATTACCTCTTAAACCTATACATAATCCACAAAAAACACCAAGTACCTAAAACTGAAAACAAACCGCTGACCCCTCTCACCTATGCTAAGGTAGCAGACCATAACATCATCACCTATAATAACTACTGCCATGATGTAATCAAATCATGCCACCTGACCACAGGAAGCCTAACAATAATACCAAAAGCCTTACCAGCCACTGGACCCACTACTAATAAGGCAACTGCTATTAAAGCCATGCCGAGGCAACTGCATACCACCATGCCACATTGCAGCCCCATAGTACTGTCCAATGAAACATTTTTTTTTCCAATGAATGTAATACTCCTCTTAAATCTCTTCTAAATTCCATTTAAAATGCTAACATCACCAACTACCCATTATATGCAATAAGACACTTAAACTGCCATCATCGCCAGTAGCAATATGATCTCCAAACACCACCATCATGGTTGGCATTTCTCACAATAAACCAAACCAGGCAAAACTAACAATACAAAATACCAACAAACTAGAAAATGCCCGATGCCATCAGATCACAGAAAGTCCATGACACCCTATTATCATCCAGGATGTAGTGAATAAACCCATCCCCGTCTCTCCTGAAACTGCAGTAACTCAAAGATGAATCATCTCATCAAACCCTACATCTAGATTACATGCATAATTTACTTAATGCAACCCACTAATCCCCTACCCCTGATGTCTACCACACTATCTGATCACTTCCAAAGAAGATCCCCACTACCCCTAAAACCATGTAACATTCAACCCTGGTGCTCCCTGCACAAGATCAACCGAACAACATTACCGTGTGACAGCAGGTAAGAAAAAACACAACAAACCAAACATCTCCATATTCAGCTGCACTGCTGGCAACCCATGCCTTTCATACCGCTCTGTCAGCTGAATCCTCATCACCTTCTACTTTTGCCTGTCGAGTCCACATTTCTTCAATCCCCCAAGCAATACCAACTCTGCATATCCCCATTTGCAATCAGTGAGCTGTAAAAGAAAAGACTGTAAGTATTCCACACACACACATAATTCGATTTCTTAATGACCATTAAGAACCCCCAGTGGCATATCTCATTCATCATCTGGCTAAAATGCAGACACTTCCATGTGCAGCAACACCCCTGAAAATTGTCCTGACAAGATCCCCATAGCCATAGAACAACCTCCCAACTCACATAGTAATGTTACAACAGATACCCATATGAAATAAAACATTGCATAACAAGTCTAATTCAACAAATAAAATTATCACTCTTCTTAAATGAAAGAGCTCTTTACAAAATAACAATTGAACAAAGAAAATTAAAGCCATCCCCACTCATACTACCACATGCTGTCAACTCATGAACATCCATTTCCCAAAACAACCCCTGCAACAAAAACCTATCTTCCACATTCCCTCAATCCTCCTTCCTGACATCCCACAAACCGTAAACCAACCCCTGATTATGCATCCTAACCCACACCTCCTACCACATTTATAAACAAATGCTAATCCCCTTGAACAAACCTATCTGAAACCCATCACAAGGCACCACAATGGTAAACAATGTACCCACTTGTTAACCCTCACCCGAAAAGACCCAGACAACCAATCCCCCACAAGTATGCCCTGACACACTCCTCCTGCCACACACTCACATACATGCAATACCCATCAAGCCCTTCTACTCTCAATGCCATAAATATAACATACTACCACCTATTAGTCCCAAGAAATAAATAAACGAACTAAATGCCTTACTTAAACCTTCTAGTACTGCATAGCTGACAAAGGACCCAGCTCCTCCAACCCACAATGCTCCATCAACTCCACCTACTTTAAAGTCATACATATGCATCAACACCTATTGTTATCAGCCCAGAGTGCAAGTCAAATGCCACACACAAGGGGCACATTTGTCACAGATTTGAAGCAAACTATAAATACACCCAAGAGGTTCCACAGATAACCCTGTAAATGAAATGCCATAGATGCTGCATGCAGCACTCGGCTAGCTTGTGAGAGCCCTAGAGCCAGTAGCGTAGTAACTTCCTATGGTCCTATGATTGTTGTGATTCCACCCCACCTATGGGATCCCCATACTCCCCTTAAACAATCCCAAACCCTGCTTTATTATGCCCCCAACATGCCTCCTCACTTGCCCCCACACTACCCCAAGGTACCAACTCTGACATGCCTTAATGAGCACCAAATAAAGCATGACTGTCTGCAACCTCATTGTGCACACTCCAGCACCCAAAATATCCATCCCAACAGAATCTCTTACCTTTCAAAACAACTTCCTTCAGGCCACTGACTGCTGCTTACTCTGCACTCTCCATCTGTGGTCTCACTGGGACATCGACTACGACAGCCTTCATCTCCTTTTACTCACTTGCTTCTGGTCACTGACTGAAGCCCACTCTGCACTTCCCCATCTTTGAAATGCACTTCTGTTGCTCCCTTTGTACTCCTCATGTGTGACCTCATTGCACACTCCTCTAGTGATCGGGACATCCACTGCAACAACATGCTTCCACCATCTGCAACCTCACTGCATAGCCCTGTGGCAGCTGAAAACACCCATCACAACACCATCATCTGAAAAGAGAAAGACAAACGTAAATCCTCAGAAATGCATTAGTAAAGATTCCACCTTTTAACCATGTGTTCCATATTATACAGGCAACACTCCTTATCTTGACAATGGAAGGAGAAACGGTCAGGGCCATGGAAATTTAAACCAGGACCTACCTCTGCCAAAACAGTAGATCATGGAACCTGTGACAGTATCCCTGTTAAAGTAGAGGCTTACCTCACATAACACCCCATGCTATTTCCAGATGGCCAACCCCATAACAATGCCGGACTTCCACTTGTTTTTAGATGAGAATGAGACGTGTGAACATAGCAGCAGCTCTCGCTGTTACGGAAAAGCCACCAACTTCCCCAACACACAAAGACTCCAGGCATGCTGGTATAGTCAACAAAATATATATTCACTAAAACTGCAACCCCCCACCACCCAGAAACTGCCTGCCCCTCCTACTCCCAACACAAGAAACTTCAACTTCAAGGGCAGTGCTAGAGAGAAAGGCTACTGTACTCTCCAATATTTTCTTAGGTTCATACTAGGCTAACTGCCTTTATGGGCTATTTTAAGCCTAGCTCATTACCCATGTGAGAATCAAACCCTACCTTGTGGCTGTAAGGTAAATACCTTAACCATTATGCCATCCTCTCACCCAAATTTTATTGCGATTAACTTAAGACATTGTCAGAAGCAGAGCATATGAGTCAATATACATTTTCTGAAGTAAAAGAAGTCTATATAACTCTAAATTGCTGTCATTATTCATTAAGTGCAATTCACCACCTTCCCTCCAAAAGTCACTAGTTTTAGGAGGGATTAAGAGGGACCGAGCTAAAATTTGTGTCAATTCAGTCACGTCCCTGAATGGAAAGAAGACTGCCTTAACATACTGATGGATATGTTTGCCTTCCTCTTGGCCTACAAGCCCAGAAATCCATAATGCATGTAGCTACAGACATAAGAAGCAAAGTCTAGTAAGATAAATATGAGTTTGCCTTTATGTAATGCTTTTATATAGTCTCTTGATAGCATAGTATTAGCTACCAGGTCATTCAACTACCTTAATCATTCCTACAGTATCTCCCTACAGTATCACCCCTGAATCAGACTTCCTCCTTCTTCTACAGCTTGCCTTCACAAATACCTTCATTGGCACTGTTTTCCATATACCATCAGACAGGATTCCACAGTCTAAATCCAGTAACGTGGCTACAGCTTGTTATGTCTATGCTAACTTTACCATCTAATTGGAATAGAATACCAAAAATAACACTGCTAAGGATGTCATATAATCACAGGGAAAACAGACTTGTGTGACGTACAACATTCCAAATAAAAGCATACCATACCACATATTTTCATATAAGTAGATATACAATATATTATATGTTTGCTGTCCAATCAAAATACACATATGACCTACCAAAAGGAGTATGTTCAGTTTACTCGGGAAACCATCACATTCCAGAGTTTGCTTGTTCTGTCATGTATTATCTACATAGTTTTTTTTTTGTGCCAAACCAACAGTGGAATTTACATTCCAGCTAGAAACCTACTACCTCCCTGCCCTGCATACAAATACTGATTAGCGTTTAACGTCAGACAGCAAAATCATTTGATTGAATATGATGAACACACTTGGGCATTCTTAAGCATCCAACCCATTTTTTTTTTTTTTTTTAGTATATAAATACCCACAATATTTAACTATTGACTCCAGGCGTGTATATGTAACTGCTGGAGGAGGAATCGCCAGCTTGTAGTCCTGAGCATGCATGGCAAGAACCCAAGAGAAGGAGAAAACACAAGTCATACCCTAAATGGAGGCAAAAGTCCTTCCAACACAGCTGTGCTTGCACCCAAACTGGTAGACACTACCTCCCTCTTCCTACTGCTCTCCGGACCCTCCTATGAACATCTCATCAACCATACCTGGAACCCAGTCTTCCCTGCCTTGCCACATCTTCAAAGCACCTCACATGTCTTAAGTAACAACCACACAAAATATTAGGACTCGTTATAGAAAGTAAAAAAGAACAAAACTCACACCATCGCCTCACACTTAGCTGAAGAAAACTCGGTGGCTTCATTGTCATAAGAAGCCCAGTACTAATTACTATTATCTAACAAATAAGCCTGGACTTTTAGTGTATGAATGTCCCTCTTCCCGCTGACATTGCTTAGCACATATAACTATAGCAGCTATTTACTTTTGGTGACCTCATGTTGACAAGTTACATGCACTCACAGTCATGCTCCTCTTCAATGACCCCTATAGCCTCTGAAATCAGTCAGTCTCCCGTTCCCTTACTGTCCTTTAATTATTTATTTATTTAATTGAATTTATTTTTTTTTTTATTACCGCTGGTCACTATACTTAATCTCCAGCTTTGGAACAGGAGAAATGGCTCCTTTACTTGTGTTTACAGCAAACCTTAATTCTGTATACACTGTAATCTTAACTTCAACAGTTTAATAGATACAGTTTGGTAATGCTGTATTATCCTTTTCATGCCATGTGTATGGGAGTACACAGAGTGCTATGGTAAATGTACAGCAGCATTGAGTGTTAGACTGTGCTTTTTTTTTATTTTTTTTATTTTTTAATATATTTAGTGACTGAACCCAGAAAACCAACATTTGCAAGGAGTTGACCAGATATCCCCCCCCCCCCCCACCATTGCGCATGCAGGGGTAGCAAACATCACTCAGAATGCTCCCTAGCCTGTGAAAGCCCTCGCAACCTCAGAATGCCACATCACCATAATACAAAGCTCAGAAATCCCACATTTAGACCTGCATGGTAAAATCCAGTCTATACTGATAAAGAGAGAGTTTCAGCTCATTGTATATGCAAATGGTATGTGTCAGAGAAAACCATTCCAGCAATTCTGGAACAGTTGGCCCTGAACCGTTCATTACAGATGCCGAATTTCCATTCTGCACGCATAAGCCTGCTGTGCTGGCTTTTCACTGCCTCTGTATCTCTACTAATGACTATAACAAATGGACATTGAAGTAATTTGGACCCACACCGTGCATCCAGTTTAAGTCACCACTTTCAATTTACTATACATACCTAAAACTGGCTGTAATTACATAACAGTGAATTCAGGGCAATGTAAAAGCTTACCAGTACCCAAGCCACCTATAACCCAACTGGAAAGCTAACCAGTACCTAATAGAGAGAACACAGCCAATGCAAAAATAAAACAAAACAAAACAAAACAAAAACAAAAAAAAAATTAATTTAATTTAATTTAATTTAACCCTACCAAACACCTACCTAAATTTATCCTTACCAAATCCCCTGCCTCCTACAGCCAAACCTTAAGCAACAACCCGAGGCCTACCTGCTCGAATACCTACAGGTCATCTTGGACTTCACTTGCCTTAGCAAGTTCAGGCCAAAAATGTGACACCTACCTCAGTTACACTTGACAAAACCCTCTAAACCCCACCCTACACTTGCCTCATTTCCTACTAAAACATCCCTCCATTCCAGTTAAACCTATCCTCCCCTTATTCTTTTAATTCCAGATAAACCATGTATCTAGCCCCACTTGAAGATGTCCCAGGACAAAATGGTCTGTTCCAAACCTCATATACCAAGAAATGTGTAGTCCTCACTATACTTGCCATGGAAATTTTTCAGAGGCCAACTGGGGACACAATGGATATCTCACAGGCTGCTGACTCAAGGATACTTTAGCAATTCTTTGACATACTCTTGCACATATGGGTGAGCATTTCTATTTCCCATTCTCACCACAGGACCAAGCCAGTACCATGCATGCCATCTACAGAATTACTTCCTTTGCTGAGGTGCTTAGTGCAACAAATTGCACCCATCTGGATACAGGGGAGAGAAGTACCATAACAAGATGGACTATCATTCCATCACTTGCCAAGTATTGTACATGCATCAAGGTACATCGTGAACATGTCATCTCAGCATTCAAGCAGTGCCCTTGATTCTGACATGTCACACATTTTCTGTACTTCTTCTTTGTGCATAATAGGATTTCTTATAGAGGCATCCATATAGTGACATAGGTAGTGTGCAGAGTGCGCCCCCTCCCTGTTTTGTTTTCCAGCTTTCCTGTTTTCCAGTTAATACAGATACTCACTACAATATTGACTGATGACACCAGTCTGTAACCCATAGGGAGCTGCTGAAGAGTCTTTTAATACTGCCCTGTTTCAGGTATGAATAGTGACTGAGTGAGTATTTGGCCTGGTCAAAGCCACCTTCCACTGCATGAATGAGTTGGGTTGGCCCTTCTGCATGAACATGTTACTCCATGCAGAATGCTTACATCCTGATGCATGCTGTATAATGTGAAGATGTATTGACCTAGTGCACAATGGCACTACAGCTCCATCTATTGTTTCTCCCACCAGTAACAATAGTGATGGCAGTGAACTTTCTGGCAGGCTTCTGTACAGTACAGCTGCACAAGTGAAAAGGTAACATCTAGTCCATAACTATGGGACATGACATTCAATGACAGAAAAACAATAACTTGCAGTGATACTTGTGAGGTCTACTGAGTGGTGCATTTTCAACTTACACTGTACATCAGACATTTCTGCATGCATCATAAACAAAATATGATGTTGGCCATCACAATTTGTATAGTGTTCAGTGGTACAAGTGCTAGTTAGCATGCTCATCAAACTAAAACAACTCAGTAGACAAGTAAAGTCTGCCAAAGCCACATTTGAGGTAAATTTGGCCTCCCAGTCCAAGGACAAACACAAGGCATTCTTTGGCTATTTCCACAAATGCAAAGGCAGTACTCAATTGTGTGTAGAGTTCATTGTAAATGGAGCCACCTGTACTGAGCCAGAAGATATAGCAAACTTACTGGCCAGCAAATTCAGCTCCAAATTTATCCCTCTCTCCCCCTCAAACTTCCCCCATGAAATACCATCAAGTATAACTCCCCTTACTATCACTAGGGAACAGGTCCTTAATTCTCTCTCAAAGGCCAAGAGCACTGCATCAGTGGTCCCAGGCAATATCCTTGGATGTCTTCTAAATAGCACGAAACATGACCTATCACGCTGTCTGGATTGCTATTTAACTATAGCCTCCAAATAGGCTTTGTAACTCATGAATGCAGGACAGCAACAGTCATCACTCTAGACAAAGGTTGGTCATCTACAGACCATGGAAAATATAGACCCATAAGACTCACTACTCTTATATGCAAAGCCATGGAAATATTTATCATGAAAATTGTTCAGTAATGAGATACTCCAGATACTTGACCCAATTCTATTTGGTTTTGTCAAGGACAGGTCTTGCCTACTCAATCTGGTGAACTTCTTTGAGAAGGTCATCAAAGCAATGGATGAGGGCAAACCGGTTCACACTACCTACCTTAACCTGGCCAAGGCATTTAACACAATCCCCCAATCAGACATTGTTGACAAACTTAAGATGTTAAATACAAACTCTTATGTCACCTTATCACAGATAGGACCCAGGAAGTTAGAATTGGAGAGTCCACCTCTACAA
The DNA here is from genome assembly GCF_019279795.1 of Protopterus annectens. Lineage (NCBI taxonomy): Eukaryota > Metazoa > Chordata > Ceratodontiformes > Protopteridae > Protopterus > Protopterus annectens. Next base: position 453,562,591 of record NC_056749.1, on the reverse strand, counting down.
AGATGCTAGTCACAAGTGAAGTCCCTCAGGGATCAATCGTGGAACTGTTCCTTTTCGTCATTTACTTGTCTGAAGTCAAGGCCAATGTTAGTGGCCTCTGGCCGACTAAATTTGCAGATGATTGCAAATTAGGAGCTGGCCTTGAATCACCCTCTGACACAAATGTTTTCCAGGAAGGGCTGACACAGACAAACACCTGGTGCCAGAGCCATGGACTAAAACTAAATGCCAAGAAATGCATAATAGTATCCATTGGGAAGTCAACCACCCCTAGTAACTGTTATAATGACAACACACCCTTAAGAGTTCACCCAGTAGTCAGGGACTTTTGGGGACACACACACATATATTAATCTTGCCTTTGACCATCTCATGTTTACAGTAGTGAGGAACTCATTCTATGTTGTGCAACTTGTAAACATAGTTATGACATCTAGGTCTAAGGAAGTCATTGTTCCACTGTATTTGCCATTCATTAGGCCTGTCGTTGTTACAATGCCCCTTTTGGTATGTACTGGAATGTGCACAGAGGCTCCTCACTGAAAGAATACAGGGCATACGTAACATGTCATATGCAGACCTTCTCAAGGACCTATCCCTGTATTCTGTCTCGTATAGACTGCCAAAGAGAGATCTATGCCTGGCATACAAGACATTGTCAGACCCCACTTTGATGAACCTCCTGCATATCCACAAAACAAACAGCACTAGAATTATCCATTTTAAAGACTTAAACCTTGCCTGTAATATAAATAACACCTGCTGAAGAGGTAGGGCTGTATCCCAGAGACTACCCCTTCTCTGGAACAGGCTCCCAATCTATGTGAAGCAGAGTTCCTCCCTAAACTAGTTCATGTGAAACTTGGATAATTAGAGGGGGAACAGGAAACACATATCTTGTATAGCACCATGCCTCTAATGGACATAGACAGCCAAATGGCGAATCTCCGAGGCCCCTGCTTTTAAACGTTTTGCCTCCCAAGCCCCTGCTTACACTCATCAAGGGTACCAGAACTTATCAGAGATTTGGGATGCATGGCTAGGCTTAAAAAGGACCTAGTGTTTGCTAGCCTAGTAAACACCTATGAACCTATAATGGCAGACTTTAAATAAAATGTAAAATAGAATCTGTTAATGAAAATGTTTAGAGCTATACTGCTTATAATTTGCCACAGTATTACTAAAGTTTCATTTATTCGTTAAAGGAAATGTATTTTGTTTTTCATCATGAAAAGAAATGTGCCATTGCTGTTTTCCTTTTTTTCAATGTGTGTGTGTGTGTGTGTGTGTGTGTGTGTGTGTGTGTGTGTGTGTGTGTGTGTGTGTGTGTGTGTGTGTGTGTGTGTGCAGTTTTCTCATTCATTTCTTCCAGGTACTATTTATTTTATTTCAGTTTATCTATTCTTTGTTGACCAGGTTAGTCCCTTTTCAGAGAAACCCAAGGTCGTATTTATACTACTAAGGGAAATTAGGCTGGGGCATCAGGGAAATTACCCTACTCTTAGTAGTTGCGAGAAATGTTTGTGTGTTACACATCCTGACTTCCTGTCCAGGCACAGAGGCAGCCAGGAGGAACAGGGAGAAAACATGGCTGATTCAGCTTTTGTTGAAATCATACCTCTCAAACGTACCTCATTATGAGGAAAGTACCTCACCTGGGGTCTTAAAAAGTTCCTCAAAGTTCTACATTGAAAAGGTCTGTCACACATTCATTGTCAGGAATTTTTTTTTACCTGATATCCATGGTAAATAGAAATGAATCATACTAATTCATTTAAAAATCATTTGTATAAGTAAAACCATCATATTTTGACCATCCTATGACCTTCCTAGTTGAAGTTGCTCGTAAGCTATTAACAGATGTTCCACATTTTGCCCATTTGTTCCACATTATAAGGGCTAGTGCTCCTCATTTTGGAGATGGAAGGTTGAGAACCATGGCTGATGTTGAAGTGAAAGTTGCTGAAAATGTAGTTGAAATGGTAGAATCACTACCAGAAGTTTTTTTTCTGATGATGTGGGTGCAGAAAAAACAGTGACATTAGAGGAAAAAGAGATGGTAGCTAAAACAGAGATGGAGTCAGAGGATAACTTTCATAGGAAATTGTTTGAAGGATAGACAATTACTTCAAAAAATGCATAATTACAGCCTTCCAATTGAGGGAGGGGGTGCAGGGTGATTATTTGGAAGAAATGGTAAACCAAAGGGAGCCAGAAAATGGAGCAGCAAATTCCTGTAGTGACATCATGGGAAAAATAAAAGAAGAAAAAAGAGAAGAGACTGTGCCAGAGAAAGTTCCTGAAACAAAAAAAATTGCTCATACTGTTGGAAAAGGCACAAAAAAGAAAGAAGAAATAAAAACAAACACAAAATATGTATATGGTATATGTGAGCAGTAAAAAAGAAGAACATTTGGACAGGTATGGGGTTTGCAAAAGAGCTAAGGGCATTTATTTTAATTAATAAAGATACTTTTTTTTACTTGATATTTGAGACTGGGCACACCCTTAAGTCTTATGCCTTTGGGCATCAGGGAAATTACCCTACTCTTGGTAGTTGGGAGAAAGGTTTGTGTGTTACACATCCTGACTTCCTGTCCAGGCACAGAGGAAGCCAGGAGGAACAGGGAGAAGACATGGCTGATTCAGCTTTTGTTGAAATCATACCTCTCAAATGTACCTCATTATGAGGAAAGTACCTCACCTGGGGTCTTAAAAAGTTTATGTTCCTCAAAGTTCTACATTGAAAGGGTCTGTCACACATTCATTGTCAGGAATTTCTTTTACAGATAGCCATGGTAAATAGAAATTTATCATACTAATTCATTTAAAAATTATTTTTATAAGTAAAACCATCATATTTTGACCATCCTATGGCATTCCTAGTTGAAGTTGCTCATAAGCTATTAACAGATTTTCCACATTTTGCCCATTTGTTCCACATTATAAGGGCTAGTGCTCCTCATTTTGGAGATGGAAGGTTGAGAACTATGGCTGATGTTGACGTGAAAGTTGCTGAAAATGTAGTTGAAATGGTAGAATCACTACCAGAAGTTTTTTTTTTCTGATGATGTGGGTGCAGAAAAAAACAGTGACATTCGAGGAAAAAGTGATTGTAGCTAAAATAGAGATGGAGTCAGAGGAAAACTTTCACAGGAGATTGAAGGATAGACAGTTACTTCAGAAAAATGCATAATTACAACCTTCCAATTGTGTGTGTGTGTGTGTGTGTGGGGGGGGGGGGGGTGATTATTTGGAAGAAATGGTAAACCAAAGTGAGCCAGAAAATGGAGCAGCAATTTCCTGTAGTGACATCATGGGAAAAATAAAAGAAAAAAAGGAGAAGAAACTGTGCCAGAGAAAGTTCCTGAAACAGAAAATTTGAGCTTAAACTGTTGGATGTTGTGTCTTTCGGCTTATCCTGGTTAGGGGTCGCCACAGTGGAACTCCGGTCCGCTAATGTTTGGTAGTGGATTTTTACAAGCCAAGTTACCAGCCCTGATGTACAACCTGAAGGCATGCTCATTCACGCATGCCTCCACACAGAAGACGCTCTAGCTGAGAATCGAACGGGACAACATCTTGCTGTGAGGCGACAATGCTACCACAGCACCACTACAGTGGGTTTGTGCTTAAACTGTTGGATAAGGAACAAAAAAGAAAGAAGAAATAAAATAAACAAAAAATATGTATATGGTATATGTGAGCAGTAAAAAACAAGAAAGTTTGGACAGGTATGGTGTTTGCAAAAGAGCTAAGTGCATTTATTTTAATTAATAAAGAGACTTTTTTTCACTTGATATTTGAGACTGGGCAAGCCATGGCAAATGTTTTGGGTACATATGAACAAAAGAGAAATATTTATCCATAATCAAAATATGTAGTGTAAGCTTTTTACAGACAAACAAACATGGGGACAATGAGCAGACTGGCATACAGTAAAAAATAAAAAAAGAATTTGATAGGGGAAAGAGTTAACAAAGGAAAAGAACAAAAGGAAAACAGACAAACAATCAATAAGTTTTTACAGACAAACAAAAAAGAACAATGATCCAAGTGTTGAAGCAAAATAACTTAAAGAACATTTGTTAACTATATGTAAAGAAATAATGGACACTACAAAATATATGATGAAAGAGGACTATGGACTGTGGATGGGAATGTGGTGTAATATTGAAAATGGAAAATGATAATGCTATGCATGTACCTAGTATTATTAATGTTCATGGTAATCGGGGTTTTATGAAATACAGTGGTCAACCAAAGACTTGTTGTTTTTGAGGAAATAATGATAATTTAATCAATAAATGTAATAAAAATATGTTATTTTTGTTGTAAAACAGAGAATAATGCAAACATGTTATTTAAAGTGCAAAAATGTGGCAATACTCATCATTCATGGCTAGAATGAGAAATTAATGTGCAAGGAAATGAAAATGAAGTTATACAAGAGAAAGATGGAAGAATTTGTTATACAAGAAAATGTACAAAAATGACTAATAAAGAGGTTGTACATGAAGTTGAAGAAAGTAACAAGGAAATAGAGGAGATAAGTGAGGAAGAAGCTGACTGGCATATAGTAAGAAATAAAAAGAATTTGATAGGGAAAAGAGTTAAAAGGAAAAGAAAATTAAAAAAATATAATGCTCGGAGAAAATAAGAAAGGAAATGGATAAAAAATTACACTGTTCTTAAAAGCTAAAAATATTAGCTTTAAATGTGAACAGTATGAAAAATCTTAAAAGGAGAACAGGTATATTATCATGGTGTGCTGCAGTAGATGCACATATTATTGTTTTAGAAGATAAACTTTGGAATGGTGTGGTAGTTTGGAACATGGGGAAAGAAATATGTTTGGGCATATGTATATTATGTCAAGAAAGCATTAAAATATTAGATGTTACCATACTGGAACTAGGACGAATTATGGTAATAGACTTGAGATGGAAAAAATATGTATAGAGTTAGAGCTTTATATGCATATGTAACAAGAAAAGAAAGAGAGAAATAATGTTTAAAATATTCTTGAATATGTCTGTTTAAATATGGGCATTGTAGTTCTGGGTGATTTTAATTGTAATTTAAGAAAAAATAAGAACAATTATGATGTTAAAATGGTGAAAGAAATTATGAGAAATGGAAAGTTAAGTGTATAGGAGATTAACCACTGGGCCTACAAAAGGAATGAAATTAGGACAGAAATTGATTATTTTTATTTTTTAATATCTGATATTTAAACTTTAAAGAAAAAGGAATTAAGTATGCTGGATTTTCAGATAATTTGGCTATATCAGTTAAAGAACATGACAATGAAGCATATATAAGAATAGGAAAGGAATAAAGAAAATTAATAAAAAGGAATTAGATTTAGGAGAGAAAAAAGAACATATGGAATTATTGAACAATCATAAATATGAGATAGTTTTATGAGAATTAGTTTGGTGGCTTAATTTTACAGAGAATATAAAAAAGTGTTTTAGAATGCATTAGGAAGAAAAGAAGAAAAGAAAAAGAGAGATATAAGATATTAAGTCAAGAAACATTCAGAGATTTATTAAAAAAGTTCCTTTTATGAAAAAGAAAGAACTATATAAATGAAACAAATTAAAATTAACAATTTGTTATATAAACAAAAATATTGCTTACAAGGAAAGAAAGAAGAGGTAACACCATTTTTGAATAAAAATAATAAAAGAACAATATAAAGAGAATTAGAGACTAAGGAAAGTAAGCAAATAAGACAGCAAGAAGGAATATATGAAATAATTAAAGAATAAATATTGGAATTCTTTGTTAAAAGAGAAGATAACATAGAACAAATGTATAAAGGTGAAAAATTAAATAACAAAGATAATGAGTATTTAGAACAAAAACAGCTATGAAAAAATTGAATGAAATTTTAAAAGATATTAACATGAATTTTGCAACAGGACTAGATGGAATTGAATATGTAATGTATAAATAAATGAAGGAGTGGGAAAAATTGTTTTTTATATAAGTCATGAATGAATGTTTATAAACTGTTATTAAAGAGAAAGAGATATGTACAGGTGTTATAAAATTTATATTTAAAAAAAGGAAATAAAGAGGGGATAAATAATTGAAGACCCATAACATTGAATAATACTGATTAAAAATTTGCATTAGAATAATAAAAAAAGGTTACAAAACATTGATAGAATATATGACCACAATGGACAAGGAAGTAAAGAGTTATTATGGATAATAAGAGAGATAATTGATGATGTCATAAATAAAAATGTAGAGGTGAAGGTTATGATAGGGGATATGACAATATTCAACATAAACCATTACTGGGAATTTTGCAGGCATGTAATGTAAGCAAAAAATATTACAAGTAATGAAATCAGTTTATGAAAGGAACTATTTGAAACTAAATGTAAATGCCTGGATTGGGGAAGAAATAAAAATAGAATGTGGAACAAAGCAGGGCTGCCCAACGAGTAGTGTAATTTTCTCATTAGTTATGAGTGTAATAGTGAAGGAAATTAATAAAATGTCAAGTAGCAGTTGATACAAAATGATGAAGGAAGTACAGTTAACACTAATGTATAATTACACAAATGATATTGTACTAATTGTTAAAAATAAAGTATGGGTGGAAGTAAGTAAACAATTAAGTATAAATTAAAAAAATGGGTTAAGTATAAATAAAGAGAAAAGTAAAGGATTTGGTTTTGAAGGTATGATGGGAGATATAGCATTCAATGAAAACATATAGATATATTATTAATAATATTTGTTAGGAATGAATACAGACAACAACAATGGGATAATGTACTCAAAAAAGTAAAGGATATGATTATTTTTTGGAAATCTTATAGATTTTCATATAGAAAAAAGCACACTTATTGAACACCATGGTGATAGGAAAAAATGCTTATATTGCTAACATCTATATGATTCCTATTAAGTATGAAAAAGAACTAATGATGATTATATTTACTTTTATATAGGTCACTAGCTGAATCCAGTCAAGAGAGGGATTCTATATATGAAGGAAGAGCAAGAAGGCATGGGTTTAATAAATCCAAAAGAAACTGCAGCATCTTTAATGTTATATAAAGTATTAAAAGGAATTATGAACCAAAATACAAACGTGATAGAAATGATTCTATATTGTAAATGCAAAAACTGTGGGAAGGAATGGAAGTTAAAAAAAAGAAGTAAAATCATTGTGAATGAAGAAATAAAAGAGTATCAAAACAAGACTGTGTTATGGAAAAAAAAAGAATATACATGAAAAAATAGAAAGGAATGGAACTTGCATATTATGAAAACATTTTATTGCATTGCTCCATGGAAAGATTTAGAAATAGATAAGAAAAAAAACATAATGATGAGATATAATAGCAATAAAAAAATTAAAGAATGTAATGATTTTTTACAGAGATTGTCCATTAGAAAATTACCAATTAAGGCAAATATACCATACAAGAAAAAGCAAGCTAGAATATGCAATAAATGTGGAGAATATGAGACTACTGAGCATGTGTTTTTGAAATGTGAAAGAGTTAATAATTTGTGGAAAAAAATATGTAAAGGTGAAATGTTTGTTAAACTTTCAGTAAATAAATACGGACATAATAGAATTTGGTTATTATGCTGCACAAAAACAGGAAGAAGTGAAGAAAATGGACAGAGTAATGTTTATTGTTTCTTAGATTATATGGAATGAGAGACTAAATGAATTCAAATACAATGTAAAATGAACTTTGACAAAGATTCTAGAGAAAATAATGTTTTGGTTGTGGATAAATGAGTGGGGGGAATGCTTAAATTTAAGTTTATAATGTATGGAGATTTTTAAATAGATGTAAATAATGTAAATAGGTAAATAATATGTAATGTATATAATAATAAAAAATTCTACTCTTTTTGGAAAATGAAGACAATCTGTTTTGCTGGTACACTTCTGGTTTCTGTTCTGGTCATGAAGCTGAGCTGGAGAAACTGGAAGGAAGATAGAGGCAGCACATGTTTGTGCTGGTAAGTGGCAGAAGGAAAAGGTGAGTTTTCAGAAGGAAACAGAGTTGGAAAAATGGTGGTTTGCAGCATGGAATTGAAGGTGAAGGATTGGTTGAATTGCTGAGGAAGGAGGTGGTAGTTGAAGTGAAGGACGATAGTGGAATGTAGGTAATCAAACCTTCACAAGATTCAGAGAACTTGTTCCAAAAAGATCTGTTCTCTGGGTCAAGGTTGGATTGTGCAGTTACAACCCTCCAATCAGGAGGGTTGCAGGATGATTATTTAAAATGGTAATGCAGAGCAAACCAGAGAATGAAGCAGTGGCATCATGGGGGTATATTATGGACAGGAGTCAGAAAGAAGAGGTGAGAGAAATTATAGAAGAAAGAAAGGTGCAAGCATCAATGGCGAAAGAAGGAAAAAAAGCAAGGAGAAGGAGGAAAAGAGGACTCAAAATAGTAGTTTGTTGTATGGCTTAGCAGAAAAAAAGAAAAAATTAGAAAGATACAAGGTATGGGACACAGTTATTGCACCCTTTGAGAAATTACCTAATGAGGTAAGATCTTTCATTCAAATTAATAGAGAGACTTACTGTGATATATTTGAGACTGGACAATAAATGGAAAGTGTTTTAGAAAGATTTGAAAAAAAAGAAAGAATGCAGTCCATGGAACTGTTATGTGGTACATACTTTTCACAGAGAAACAAAAAAGATGATTGCTATACAATGTTTAACTGAAGTAGAAGGAAAGTATTAAAAGACTGTTTAAGAATTGTTTGTAAAGAAGTGCTAGACATTACACCAATATATGCTGAAAGAGGCTTATGGGCCGGGTATGGGATTTTATGACAATTTTGAAGTTGGAAAATGATGATATTCTAAGTGTAATAAATGTGGAGGAAAATAGAGGATATGTAAGATACAAAGGACAGCCAAAAACTTGCTTTTTTGGTGGAAAATGACCATTTAATAATTAATTGTGATAAAAGAAGATGTTTTGTTTGTGGCAAAGAGGAACATGAAGCAAAGAAATGTGATTTGAAGTGTAAAGAATGTGGGAAAAATGAGGCACGATTCAATTAATTGTGATGAACATTTGCACGTTGAGCAAAAAGAACAGAGACAATAACGTGCGCAATACAGAAAATAATGTAGAAAATGATTATGAAATGCAGAATAATGTGCAGAAAAGAGTTAAAAACATGATGCACAAAGAAAAGAAAAAAAATCAAAGAGCAATCAGTCCTGGAAACAAGTGAAGTGGAAGATAGTAGTTGGAAAATAGTAAAAAGTAAAAAGAAAAAGTTCAATAGAGAGAAGGGTGAGAGATAGGAAGAGAAAATGAAAAAATGTGACTATGAGAGAAAATAAAAAAGATATCAGTTAAGATGCAAAATAATAAAATTAGAAGACTGAAGGCTTTATAAATAAATGTTAGTATAAAAATGTTAAGAGAAGGCTAGATGTTGTAGACTAGAGTATGCTACACAATATGCATGTAATCATTTTAGAAGATACAAGAATGTTGATGGAAGAAGTAAGGAAGCAGATGGAAAATTTAAAGCATGAGCGTACTGTATAGAAAATGAGGAAAAATGCATGTAAAGGAATTGATGTGCTGTGCAGTGAAATGGATAAGACTTTAGATTATGCTGTAATTGAGTTGGGTAGAATAACTGTGATAGCTATAAGATACAAAACAGATGTGTAATCATTGCAATATATTAATATGTAACAAAAAAGGAAAAGAAGCCATGTTTAAAAAAAATCCTAAACTATGTAGGAGTGAATATGGACATAATATTAGTAGGAGAGTTTAATTGTGATTCAAGGAAAAGGAATAAAAGATGGGAATGATGTGAAAACAGTATATGAAATAATGAAAAGGGGAACATTATGTATATGCTATAATGTGCATTGGACTTATAAAAGAAATTAGATAAAAACATGACTGTTAATGTTGTAATATTTGATACTTTAAAAATTATAGCAGGAACAAAGGAAGCAGGTTTCTCAGATCATTTGGCTATATAGATAGAGGTAAAAGAAAAAGAAGAATATTTAATGATAGACAAAGGTATTGAACGCTTAATTGAAAAATATTTAGATGAAGAGGAAAGAAACGAAATAGATTATGGGAAGAATATGTAGAAATGAGAATATTTTGTGAAGTTGGACTGATTGGTGTTTAAGTTTTAAAGGAAAATATAAAAAGTGCTTTTTAGAGTATCAGATGATTAAAAAAAAAAAAAAGAAAAAAGAAGAAATATAGGGTAAGCCACCCAATAGTTAAGGACATATTAAGAAATAATAAGATTTTTTTATGGAAAGGAGAAGGAAATATATGAGATAAATTAAGAAAGGATAAAGAAAATGTTACATAGGGCAAATATACTTTTTACAAGGAAAAAAGAAGTGGCTCCATATTTTAGTAAAATGGTGAGAGAAAATGAGATTGTGATAAGAGAATTGGAAAATGATGAATGAGGAAAAGTAAATATGCAAGAAAATATTTGAAGTAATAGAGCAATACATATGAAATGCATTCAGGAAGATAGAGACTAAAGAGAGGCAAATATGGGAGGTAAGAAAATTAAGCAGAGAAGAAAATGAGATTATGGAAAAAATATAAGTACAGGAGAATTTGATGACATATTAAAATATATAAATATGGAGAAAGCTACAGAATAGATGGACTTGGTTATCATATGTATTATAATATGAAATTATGGTAAAATACATATTTTGTAGAAGTATTGAATGATTGGCTAGAAAAATGGAGAAACAACAAGGAAATATTTATGGAGGTCATGGCATTCATATGGAAGAAAGGGAAAATGCAGATATTAGGAATTGGAGACCAATAGTATTAAATAACACATATAAATTATTTATGAGAATAACAGGAAAAAGATTAGGGAAGAGTGTGGATATGTTGATGGAGCCTATGATTTTAGAAAAAAAGGGAAAGAAAGTCCATATGTATTGTGGATATTAAGAGAGGTTATTGATGCTGTTATAAATAAAAAAGTGGAAACAAAAAAATTACTTAGGGATGTGAATAAAGCATTTGATAAAATACAATATGAGGAATTAATATAAGTGATAATATACTAAAAGTTATAAGATCAGTATATGAGAACAACATTATAAAAATAATTTTAAAATGAGTTGCTAAGTAAAGAATAAAAATAGAATTTGGAATAAGACAATGTTGCCCTGCAAGTACTATCTTACTTGTGTTAGTAAAAATGTGATTGTAATAGCAATAAATAGAGAGTTGGAAGTGGCAAGGTATAGAATAATAAAGAGAATATATGTTCCAGTTATTTTTACTTATGCAGATGATATAGTGTTAATCACTAAGAATAAGAGATGGATGGGACAAGGAATTAAAAAGTTAACCAAGTATTTGAGTATGATTGGTCTAAGCATTGATAAGGATAAAAGTAAAGGAATTTTATTTTTAGGTGAATTAGAAGGTATTAATTTTGGGCGGTCATGGTGATGCAGTGGTTAGCGTTGCCACCTCACAGCAAGAGGTTCTCTGGTTTGATCCTTGGCTGGGGTGCCTTCTGTGTGGAGTCTGCATGTCCTCCCTGTGGTCGCGTGGGTTTCCTCCGGGTGCTCCGGTTTCCTCCCACATCCCAACGACATGCTGTAGGTGGATTTGACACTCTAAATTGGCCCTAGGTGTGAGTGTGTGCCTTCTGGGGAAGGTTGGGTGCTGGGCTGACAACTCAACACCGTAAAACTCCACTGCCAATCATGAGTGGAAAGGTGATCTGCTGTGGCGACCCCTAACCGGGAAAAGCCAAAAGAAGAAGAAGAAGAAGGTATTCATTTTAATAATGAAGAAGTAGATATTCTAGGAATAAAAATTGGTCTTAATATAAAGAAGGAAGTACAATGGGAAAGACTGATGCAAAAACTGGAAGAGATATGTATGTTTTGGAGATCATATAGATTATTATAAAAAAGGTATATTTAATAAACTCTATTTCAATAGGTAAGATTACTTATTTAGCAAGCGTATACATGATTCCACTTAAATATGAAAAATAATTGCCTATCGATTATATTTTCATTTACATGGGGGGGTCAAGATTAAACCCTGTGTGGAGAGTTCTTTATGTGAAGCAATTAGAAGTAGGATTAGAATTAATAAATCTGATGGGTAATGAAGCTTCGCTGAATCTGTATAAAGCATTATGGAGAATAAAAAAAGAAAATAAAAGTATAAGTGATATATTGAAAAATAGGTATACATTTGTATGGGAAAATCAAATATGTGGAAAGAGATGGAAGAACAATGTTAACAGTGAGAACAAAGAATATCAAAAAAGATATTATTATGGAAATTAAAAAGTAGAAAATGTACAAAAGAATAGAAAAGATTGGTTTGAAAACGTAATGAGGGACTTTTACTCGATTTATCCCTGGAAAAACCTGGATAATGAGAAAAGAAAGGCAATTAAAATAAGGATTAATGGAGCAAAAATATATGGATATGAAGACTTTATGTGGAGTTTAATGATAATTAAATTGCCTGTTAAAGCAAACATGCCATATAAAAGGATTCAGGAGAGAATATGTAATTATTGTGGAGAAATTGAAATGACAGAACATGTTTTTTCTGAATTGTATACAAGTAAAAGAATTGTAGGAAAATTATATGAAACTAATGTATTAAAAGATTCTAAAATTGTGAAAAATTTAAACATGAATATGATAGAATATGGATGTTATGGTAATAAGAAACCAAAGGAAGTGAAAGAAATTAATACAAAAATATTATTTTATTTTTTGTGGGACATATGGAATGAAGGATTAAATGAAATAAAGTATAATGGAAAATGGGTATTGGCCAACATTTTGAAAAATATATATTTTTGGTAGTGGTAAAAAGAGTGGGGGAAGTAACTGAAATATATAATGTTATATGATGATGAAATATCAGCTGTGATCAACTGCAAATAATGTATATAGTATATATAATATAAATAGTGTACATAATTTGTTATAAATAAATAACCCCTACTCTTCAATACTCCTACTCTTTAATGGTGTGAGTAGGCTCAATTTGGAGGAGCACTTCCTGTTTCCATATCAGGCACAGATACAGCTTGGGGAAACAGGGAGGTAGATAGAGAAAGAAGGAGATGATGGAATAGTGAGGGGAATGAAGCAGATATCAAGACTGGAGAATGTATGTAGGATTCTGAGGAAATGTTTTAAGGAAACTTGTTTGATTGAGATGAGACAGCAAATGATACATGCATAATTACACCCCTCTATTTTGGAAAGTTACAGGATGATTTACTTTAGGAAATCATGTTGCAAAGTGTGCCAGAAAATGAAGGAGATGTTTCCTGGGAGACATTATTTAGAAAATACAAAAGGAGGATGCATAGAAAAACTTGAGGAATAGTGGTGAGATGGAAAAGAAAACATATGTGAAATTAAAAGATGGAAAAGTGGAGTAGCAGAAAAGGCAGCAATACAAAATGAAAAATGGAAATATATGGAAAAGATTCAAAATGACAAAGGCAAGGAAATGGAAAGATATGAAGTGTGGGACAGTTTAATAGCTCCTTTGAGTGTAAAAACATGAGGTGAGATAATTTAGTCTTATTAACAAAGGGACATTTTGTAACATTATATTTGATAATGTTTTTTCAACAGAAAACTTTCTTGAAGAATATGAACAAAAGAAAGACTGTATCCCATTTAATGTTTATGTGATAAAACACTGGACATATAAGAGAATTTAAGTACCTTTATCTGCACTTTTTTTTTTCAAAAAATACAGTATTTAAATTGATTTTAACTGTGTTGCATTATCTGCACTTTTTTTTTTCCAAAAAATACAGTATTTAAATTGATTTTAACTGTGTTGCAGGAATATTAACTGAACTGGAAGTTTTGACTGTGCTCTTCAGTTAGTCCCATCCACCCTCCCTGTTTTTGTTTTGGTGTTAATCTTAGTGGCCTTGAAACTGCCCGCCCCTCTTGTAAATTTGTGTTTGGATACTCCTTCTGGGCACATCTCATTTGTTCACTCAACTGAGTGCAGTGAGATCATATTCTGATTTCAGGCACTCCTACTGTGTACAAAGAGAGCATCTGGGAAACAGAAAAAAAATAAGCTTGTTTCCTGCCTTTCCTGTTAAGTGGTATAGACTATTTGTAGGCTTCTGAGCCCCCAAGCCCTTCTGTGTTGGAGGGAAGCCTTCTAGCTTAGTTTTTTTTTCATATAACTAGCCAGTTTTCTAGTTTCAGCACTCAAATCTGTTTCTTTGATCTCAGCACTTGTTCAGAAAAAAAAATAATCTGCTTTTACTGTACTTGTGTTTCTACCTACTTTATTTTACTTTTGCATCATCTTAAAATTACTCAATTGTATTTATTACTGCTTGGTGTAACTCATTCTAAGCCTTTTGGTTTAAACACTTGGGCTTCAGACCAGTTGATTTGCACTGAGAGGGTTTGTGGTCTGCACTGTAGTGGCAGAACATGTAGCTTACATCCTTCTAGGTTGGGAACTGCTGACTGAGGGCTCAGTGTCTGTTATTCTAAAAGTGTATTAATTCTGGTTTAAGCACTTGGGCTTTCAGGCCAGTTATTTTAGATTAAGAGGGTTCATGGTCTGCAGTCTTGTGGGAGGAGAGACTGGACTCTGCCCTTCTGAGCTGGGAATTTCTGGTTAAAGGCTTATAGTGCATGCATATCTGAACTGCTTCTTACTGAAGTTGGTGCGCCTTGTTTGCTGTGGCATAGACTGGATTCGGGCCTGCTGGATCTAGCTTTGTTTGTGTAACTTGAGCACTAATCCAGGCATTCTCTAAAGTATTCAATTGTATTTATTACTGCTTGGTAGTAACTTGATTAAAGTGTAGCTATCATTCTAAGCCTTTGGGATTAAGCACTTGGGCTTCTGACCAGTTGTTTTACATTAGGAAGGTTTGTGGCATGCACTGTGGTGGCAGGACAGGTAGCTTTCATCCTTCTAAGTTGGGAACTGCTGATTGAGAGCCCAGTGTCTGTTATTCTTAAAGTGTATTAGTTCTGGTTTAAGCACTTGTTCTTCAGGCCAGTTATTTTACATTAAGAAGGTTCGTGGTCTGCACTCTTGTGGGAGAAGAGGCTGGACTCTGCCCTTCTGAGCTGGGAATTTCTGGTTAAAGGTTTATAGTGCCTGAATATTTGAACTGTATCTTACTGAAATTGGTACACCTTGTTTGCTGTAGCATAGACTAGATCCAGGCCTGCTGAATCTAGCTTTGTTTATATGCTTGTTGTTTGTTTGCATGTTATTTCCCTGGAACGCTTATTCCACCTAATACACGGCTTCTCAGTGCTTCTGTGGATTACTAGTGATATCTGCATTGCTTACTGTACTTATTTCCGTGTTTCACTTGAAAGAAAGTTACTGTTGGTCGTTTTTGCATTTAAGTTACCTGTAACACATTGCACTTAAGTTACCTGGCACTTGCTCACTAAAGCAATTATATAAGTCAGCAGTAAAAATTAAAAGCACTACACCCTCACTTCCCACTGGCCCTTGTTTTCAATTATAAAGGAATTCCCAATATTATTCTAGCATGTCCAAAGGTTAGTTGTCAATCTCCTCTCCGGTCCAGTTGGTGAATCTGGGAATCTGGGAATCTTGAGGCAATGTTACAACTGCCTCATGTACACAGACAACCCTCTCCTCCTCCCAACAAATTCCAACACATGTGAGAGATGCAACCATATAGCCAAACTGGAGGCTAAGCTCTCTCAACTCAGTACTGGCATAACCAGTCAGGAGGAGAAGGAAACCAAATTCCAGTCTCACATACACGACAGCAAACCAAACACATAATCATACAAAAACATACTCGGAGGCTCTAAATAAAGATCTGCCTAAGCAGCAGAGACCTCCATAGCAGACACCCAAGCAACCGCTACCCCAAAACAAAACATGTGCAACACATATCTCACAAAGCCAGTGGGCCAAACAGTCACAGCCCTTAAGACTAAACAACACACCTGATACACTTGTAATAGGTGACTCTATTGTCAGGCAGACTGACATCCCGCTCACCAGGCTGAACAAGGAGAGGGTCACGGTGAGCAGCCTGTCAGGCGCTAGGATCCGTCACATAACACAAGCACTCAGGTCACTCCAAGGCAAGTACAAATATGACTCAGTCATTGTCCATGCTGGTGTGAATGACCTGAGACGTACCTCCCTGGACTACATGAAAAGAGACATAGAGGAGACCTCTGAGCATGTAGCCCAGGCCGGTATGACCCTGACCTTGAGTAGCATCTTACCCTCACCAAGAATGATGCCACAATATGAAGACAAGATGATCAATTTCAACAATTGGCTTAAGTATTGGTGTCATTCCAAGGGGATCCAATGCCTGTCAGCCTGGGATGACATGCTCGACAAGCCACGATGCTTCACTAGGGACAGCTTGCACCTATCACCCCCGGGCTTTTGGATATTGGCAAAGGCTCTTGCTACCCCAATAGTGCCTTTTTTAGGCAAGGTTCAAAAGACAAACCCACCTCCATAGGTATCACAAGGGATAAGAAACTAAGAGTAGTGCTACTCAATGCCAGAAGTCTAAACCTCAAGATGCATGCACTCAAAACTCTCCTTAGCATGGAGAACATCGATATCTTTGCAGTAACAGAAACCTGGTTCAAGACTCCCGAGAGCACCCCAGCACTACCAGGTTATACCTCATACCATGCTTTTTGGCCCTAAAACTTGGACTGAACCACAAAAGGAGGGGGAGTATCAATAATCGTCAAAGATACCCACACCTCCAGGTTGGTGGCACATCACGAAGCATCAGAGACTATCCATGTGCAAATAACAGTGGGTAAAACTGCCTTCCAGTTTATAGCCTGATACAGACCACCCTCACAAACCCAGGAACTATACTCGGCCTTCCTGAGAACACTGGAAAATATGAAGGTCTCTCCAAACACCATTATATTGGGTGACTTCAACTACCCAAACATAGACTGGGAGCATTACTCTAGCTCCAACACCCTAGACCAAAGGTTCCTAGAATTCATAAACTCAAATGCTATGGAACAACTTGTTACCACTCCCACAAGAGGGGAAAACATACTGGACCTGATCATCACCAACATGGGGACTCTATGCTCCAGACCAGAAGTGTATCCCTCACTGGTAAGATCAGACCATAAACTAATCTCACTGGATATTCACATCCCTACCCCCCCCCGCCCAGAAAACCACAGTGAAAAACTTCTCTAAAGCAAATTTCACACTCCTCAAAACTAAGGTGGAATCCTTCAAAGCCCCCGGGCCTGTGGAAAATATGGCCCAGACCACAGAATCCTTTATAAACGCATTCTATGAACACCTTCAGGAATGCATGGATCATGCGATCCCAAATAAAACCAAGACCCAATCCTCCAAAGGCAGACGTCCTATCTGGTGGACCCCAGCCATAAACAAACTATACAATAGAAGGAGGAAGCTACTAAATGATAGAGCAAAATCCCAAAAAGGGAAGGCATCACTGATCAGTATTAGCAAAAAACTACGGGCAGTCATAAAATTTTCTAAGGCCAGCTTCGGGAGAAAAATTGCCCAGGACACTAAGGATAATCACAAGGCTTTCTTTAGTTATGTTAGGAACCTGGGTAATAATTCCCAGATATGCTCAGAATTAGTCCAAAATTACAAAAAATACCCCGAACCCACAGACATTGCCAACATCCTAGCTGACAGGTTCAGTGCAAACTTCTCCCCCCCTCCCCACCAAAAGAGCAAATATCTATCCCAGCAGAGTGCTGCCCCCCTGACATCTCAGATGCTCAGGTAAGAGCCGCCCTCTCCAAAGCAAAAAACACAGCATCAATGGGACCAGACGGTGTCCCGGGCTGCATCCTACATGAACTCCAAGAAGAGCTAAACCCAAAAATAAAACTACTGTTCAATCTCAGCCTTCCAACAGGTAATGTGCCCAAAGAGTGGTGTACAGCAACAGTGCTCCCTCTCCATAAAGGTGGTGCCTCAACGGATCCTGGAAACTATCGTCCCATAAGCCTGACTAGCTTGGTCTGCAAAGCTATGGAAAGGATCATCATGGACCTCATAAATAAAGATATTGGGGACCTACAGACACTGGATCCTACCCAGTTCGGCTTTGTTAAGGGCAGATCCTGCCTCTTAAACCTGGTTGATTTCTTTGAAACAGTCACCAAGGCCATTGACGAGGGGAAGTTGGTCCACACAGCCTAACTGGACTTCGCAAAAGCCTTCGATACAATACCCCACTCGGGCATTATAGATAAGCTCACCAGCTTAAATATAAACCTCTATGTCACTAGATGGATTGCAAACTGGCTCAAGGACAGAACCCACATGGTTAGAATTGCTGGAGTCATGTCAGACTCCAAACCAGTTACAAGTGGTGTCCCACAAGGCTCAGTCCTGGGACCTCTCTTGTTCGGTATATATTTCTCGGAGGTACAGGCCAACACGGAAGGACTGTGGCTGACCAAGTTCGCAGATGACTGCAAACTGGGTGCCATAATCGACTCTCCAGCTGACACAAGCATCCTCCAAAAGGGCCTCATAAAAACAGACAACTGGTGCCAGAGCCATGGCCTCAAGCGAAATGCCAAAAAGTGTATAGTCATCCCCTTTGGCAAAAACAAAGTGCCCACAAATTACCACATTGGTGGTAATCCATTAAGTACAGAAGAAGTAATTAGGGACCTGGGGACCCAAGTTGATAGCAATCTCTCATTTGACAACAACGTGGCCAAAGTGGTTAGAAAAACATTTTATATAGCCCACCTAATCATGAAGGGATTCACATCTAGATCAGGGGAGGTCATCGTGCCTCTTTACTCATCCCTCATCAGGCCCATAATTGAGTACAATGCCCCTTTTGGGATGTACCTTACCAGACACCTGCAGAAACTGGAAAGACCCCAAAAGTACCTCACCAAGAGGATCAAAGGGCTCAAACAGATGCCATATGCTGCCCGGTTAAAGAAACTCCAGCTCTACTCTGTGGCATACCACCTGTTCAGAGGCGATCTGTGCCTGACGTATAAAGTCATGTCCAACCCGGAATTAATGGACATGCTGCACCTCAGAAAATCCAAATCCCATCGAGCTACGCGCTCAAGAGACTTGAACCTCAGCACTGAAATAAATAGGACATGCTGGAGGAACAGATTCATAACCCAGAGGCACCCTTTACTCTGGAATAAAATCCCAGTCCACGTTAGGCAGAGTCCCTCATTGACTCTCTTCATGAGGAATCTTGATGAGTGGATGGGAGATCATAGGTTTAGCCCGGGTATCACTTCTGTGTCACTGTTAGACAGAGGCACAGTATACTAACCTCGAAAAAGGGCATAGCAAAATAAATTTAAAATGGGTGGCGAATGCCAAACACATTCTGGCTAGGCTTATAAATGCCCTAGGGCAGATAGCCTAGTATGAACCTATGAACCTATGAAACTAAAAAGATTTATGTAGAATTTCAAGAAGACCTAGAATGAGAGACTTTAAAAGGACATTTGAAAGTTTTATGTAAAGTAGTAATAGACATTGCAAAATTTTATGACAAAAGGAGTTTATGGACTGGTGCCTGGAATTGAAATATTGTATTAAAAATAGAAAAAATTATATATATAACAAATGTGATAAATGTGGAGGGGAATAGCTGTGTTGTAAAATACTGGTGATGAATGGGGGTGTTATAATATACTGGGGACCAACCAAAACATTTTTTTTTGAAAAGAAGAACATTTCATAAGTAACTGTGACAAAAATGTTATATCTGTGTGGAAATGGGACATGGTGTAAAGAATGTGAATTGAAATGTGATAAATGCAACAAATTTGGACATTCATGTGTGGATTGTAAAATGAAAATAACAACAAGGAAAAGAAAAATAAGCCAAGGAAAATTAACAAAAAGAAGACATTTTAGAAATAGAAGAAAAGGTAGATGAAAAAAAAAAAATGGACACATAAGAAGGTTCTGAAATAAGTATGAAGCATATGTAAACAAGGAGGTACTGATAGGGAAAATATAATTATATTGGTAAAAGGGTAAAGGACAGAAAAAGAAAATTTAAAGGGAAACATACAAAACAAAAAAGAAAGGAAATGGATAAAAATGAATAAATATACAGTTAAAGGCTGAGTCTTGGTATAATGACTCACAAACACAAGGTCCGGTGATTGATTCTCACATTTGGGAAGGAAATTGTTAGGCTTAAAATGGCCTATTAAAAAAGCTAGCCTAATTAGCTATGAAGCTAAGAAATCATGAACCTAAGAAAAAAGGAAAATTAAAATTTTCTGTAAATGTAAATAGTATTACGACTACACAAAAATGTGAACCGAAGGCTTATAAATGCAACAAAATTGAACATTTATGAATGGATTGTAAAAATGAGACTAAGAGTAAGAAAAAAGAAGAAGAAATAGAAGAAAATCAAGAAAGATTAGAAATAGAAAATGTAGATGAGAAAAAAATAATAAAGCCGACATAGAAGATGACTTTGAAATAAGTGATGAAGAAGATGTAAATGTAGTTTGGGACAAACTAAGTTGTCCTGGTCCCACGAGCAAGAGTAAAGGGGTGGGGTGCTGGTATAGAAGTTAGGATTTAATGGGAGTCTTTGTAGTTAGGTAGGATAGTGGGATTGTAGTGGTGAAAGGGTTAAAGAGAAAAGGAGAGGTTAAAGGAAATGATGTAGGGGAAGTAGGGACTTATGGCAGGATTAAGTGGTAGGGATTAAGGGAAGTAGCCACATTTGGTGTGAGTTGGTGTCCCTCCCACCCTACCTTTTTGGATATGGATGGAAGATGTTGTGCAGTTTAAGGGGAGAAGAGGGACAGGATTGTCCTCGTCTGTTCCCCCTCTAAGGAAGGTGATTATTCATTGGTTAATGATTGTTTGGTCAGGAGGTGAGGTAAGCAGGTATGCTGACTGTTTAACTGCTGGGTGAGTAGGTATGCTGCCCCAGTGGAGGAGGTATCAGGGTGAGTAGGTATGCTGCCCTGAGGTAAATTCATCCAGGGTGAGTAGTGACGCTGCCCTGAAAACATTGCTGATGAAGATAATTGATGTTGCTTTGTGTGTATAACTTCATTGTACAACAGTGTTTAATAAAGGTCGTCAAATGGCTTTATGTGTTTGGTGTGGTTTATTTAAAGGGGGGCTGGTACAAATTGGGAAATAGTAAAAGGAAAGAAAATAATTCTATCGGTAAAAGAGTAAAGTGCACAAAAAATTTTAAGGTATGAGTACAAAAAGAAAGAAGAAAGGAAATGGTTAAAAAATAATGTATACAGCTGGTAGTTGTGTTTCATTTACTGGTTAAAGGTATTTGACTCACAGACATAATGTACAGTATTTGATTCTATCTTTTGGTCAGGAAATTGGCTAGGCTTAGCATGGCCCAAGCAATGAAACCATGAATCTAAGGAAAAGGGAAAATCAAAATTTGAGAGTGCTTTTTTGTAAATGTGAATAATATTTAGACTATAGTAAAAATATGGATTTTAGAGTGGTGTAATACATTTGATGTGGATGTATTTAAATTAAAAGATGCAACATTTTATCAAATTAAGAAAGATTATAAACAGAGAAACTATGGGAAAGAAAAATAATCTGGAATTTGGGAAATGAGAGATGGTTGGAATAACCATATTCTGTAGATATACAATAAACATATTAGATGTAACTCTAGCAAAAATGGGAAGATTAACAACTGCATATTTGTAAAGGAAAGCACAAATATGTATCAGTATAAAATTATATGCTTATACTAACTGTAAAGAAAGGGAAAGCTTACTTCATCAGATTTTAGAAAACATAGTGATAAATATGAGCATTATAATAACAGGAGACTTTAATGGTGATTTAAGAGGCAATCATAAAAAGAAGGAAATGATATTAGAAAAATGTTAGTAATTATAAGATATGGTAAGTTAAAACTTTGGGACAAAAATTCATGGACTAAAAAGGCGTTGTATAGAGCTGAAATAGATTATTTTATAGTGTCAGAAGGTTTAGTTATATTAGAAAGTGAGATAGTTGAAAGAGGATTTTCTTCTCATCTTGCAATATAGCTAGAGATAGAAAAAACAAGGAATATATAAAAATAGGCAAAGAAATAAAAAGGATAAATGAGAAAGCATGGAATGAAGAAGGAAATACATTAGTAATACAGTTATGGAAAAATCATATTACTATGAGAACATTTTATAAAAATTGGTCTGAATGGCAGATGATATTTAAGGAAAAACATATACTACTTTTCAGAAGCAATATGATGTGAGAAAATTGTAGAAAGAAAAATAGAAAGGAACATACAGTGATGCAATGAAAGATTTATACCATAGTGATAAAAAGTACTTTGACCAAGAATATTAATTATATTAAAGAAATCAATAATAAATGCAAGAATTGTTATTTAAACAAAGATATTTTTTACAAGGAAAAAGAGAAATATCGAGTTACTCATGCAAATTAGTAAAGGAAGATGGTAGCATACTGACAGAAAGAAAAAAATGTAAAATGACAGAAAGAACTCAGGAAAAGATTATGAATGATGTAGTACAATAAAGAAGAAATGTTTAAAGAAAAAAGAAGGTAGTGAAAAAACATAAAAAATAAAAAAGTTGACAGCAAAAGAGAATAAGGAGCTTGAAAAAGGAGATTTCTTTATATGAGCTAGATTAGGAAAAGTAAATGTAGATTAGGCTGCAGGGCCAGATGGAATAGGTTAAGAAATGTATAAAAATTTAAGGCATTGGCAAATCAAAAAATAAAGATTTTGAATGAATGAATGATTAAATTAAGGTTTTATGTTTAAAGAATTGGTTTACTATCACATTTCTGAAAATCACTTTGTCGAGTGATTACTTAAATGAAAAAAGTACTGAAAATAAAAAAATTGCTGAGGCAAAATGATAAAAATGGTAATGCTGACACATCCATTTTGACATTGTCAACATTACCCAATGTACCTTGCAGTTCAGTGATTTCCAACCAACATTTTGTAGGGGGACAAGCCCCCCTGTACCCCCCCACACCCCCTACTACTTATATATACAAACTCCAGGACTGCACTACAGTGAGGAAAAGGCTTCATTTCCCAATTCCCAATGTAGTGCAATCTCCAAGCAGAATGTTAACCTCACAACAGTGAATGCATGCTAGCAGTTATTGTTATGGACTTGACCATTTTCGTTTCGGCATTACAAGAAATGGAAAACAGCCTTTCAACCATCCGAGTTTGAGTGACTGCCATTCTAAAATGTGATTGTAAACATAAAAAATTATGTAATAGAATACTTAAATCAATATGGAAGAAGGAAGATAGAAGACAGTTGAAAGATCCAAGACCAATAGTATTGGATAATAATGATTATAAGATTTTTATGAAAATAATACAAAAGAGTTTTGAAACTAAAATGGAAAATATTATGGATGATGGTATATATAGTATAAAAGGGAAGGGTTGTCAAGAATTATTAATGATAGTTTGTGGATTATATTATGAATAGAAAAGAAGAAGCAAAAATCATGACAGGAGCCATTAATAAGGCATTTGATAAAACTAAACTTGAAATCTTATGAGTAATAATGAAAGAATATAATATAAATGAAAAAGCTAGGAAATGATGTATGTCAATTTATAGTAATAATACAATAAAGGTTCTTATAAATGGCTGTTAAAGCCAAAAGGTGCATATGAAGAGTGGTATATGACAAGGATGCCCCAAAAAGTTAAGGTTTAGGTGATGTATTAAATTTGATGGTATATATCTTACAATGAGTGAAATTTCTTTGTTAGGTATAAAACATAGGAATAAAGATGTACGTAGAATTCAATGGGAAAAATGATGGAGGAAATAAAACAACCCTGTCTTTTCAAGAAACTTATAAATTATCATTCAGAAACAATGTTTATTTGATAAATGCAGTACTGATGGGAAAATAGTATACTTAGGAAGTGCATGTATGTTGCCAACAGTATCTGAAAAGGAATTGTTGCAGATATTTTTTTTTTCATTTGTAGTGGGTTCTAGATTAAACCCAGTAAAAAGGAGTTTTATATGTAAATAAAGAAAAATGAGGTTTAGGGTTAATTATCAGAGTGGTATATGCTATTTCACTAAATTTGTACAAAGTTTTAAAGTGGATAAATTAAAAATATGGGAGATTAGTAGTAAAACTATATGCATATAAATATGCCCCGGGATTCATGAACCTTGCGCCAGGCGCACGCATGGCGTAGGCGCCACAACGCCAGACATGGCCGCCGAGCGATTCAGGTACGATCCAAACCCACGTGCATCAGTGGCGTACGCCGGAGTTGCACCACCTCTGGTGTAGGTATGTTAAATACCCCATGTGCGGTGTTGCACCATGCAAATGAAGGCAAGTAGCGATTCACAAAGTGGCGCGGGCGTAGCATAACAGCACGGCAATGTAAACCAAAAAAAAATGGTTTACATATATCCAAACATGACATAGGAGTAACGGAAGGCTGCCAACGTCATGTGTCATAGTGGTGCAACATGGCAATGTGGAAAGAAACCGAGAATGTCAAAGGAAAACCTGCAGAAAATGTAAATAACGACATAAATGTCATGTACGCAAAAACCACAGCAGAACCCTAGGACATGTCCCCGGAAGGTGAGGAACAATGAAGTAATATGACAATGCCATAAAAGAGCAGTATAAGACACATCAGCATCACAGCCACAATACACCATAGTATGAACGGAAAGCCACAAGCACAGCCCAAGGGTTGCCAAGGAGTGGCGTCGGTGTCTGGCGCCGTAACCATGTATTAGTAGTCAATGCCATGCAAATGAGGCAGATAATACTGAATCGCAAAACCCCCGCCGGCGTAAGACTGCACCAAACGGCGCAGCGGTAAAACACCGAGGAGTGGCCTAGAGGGAATACCTGTCAATCGCAGAGGGGTGTGCCGCTGTAGGAGGAAGCACTTTGGAGCCCAGCAAACATGGGCTGTACAATGCACATCACAGCATCAGGACCGGCGTGTGAGGAAATAGATGCGCTGAGAGTATACAATGCGCGCACAGATGCATGTGCACGAGGATGACGACGTTCCCCAAACCAGTCATGTGACGGCCGCCCCGTCAACAACCATGGATACAGGAAGGTGATGCGGAGAATATGAGGAAATGCGGAAGCAGTGTAATTGGAGTCGTAATGAGCAATTAACACCAATCAACCGACGGAGGGCAATCGGCGGCAGCTGACAACTCTGCATGCAGAAATCTGCAAAACGGCAAAGGGGAGGAATATGAATGCAAAGAAAGTAGTGGATGTTGCAGAAATGCAAAGAGCGAAGAACCGATACAGCACAGCCAAGGAGAGAGTTAGCATAACGGCGGCAGACAAAATGCATGACATGTCATGTGCCTGCAGGATGCACTCCCGTAAATAGTAGGTGCAACGTGCAGAAACAGTAAAGTAAGGTGTAAAGCTAAACCAATGCAGGCAAGTGTAATGTAACACCAAAGGCAACAGCGTTGCAGTGCCAACGGTAAAATACGGTAGATAACCCACAGATACGGCAGCAGAGACACACCCAATTACATCACCGGGTGTACAGCACAACACTATAAAGTGGGAATGCACACAACACACAGCGCGAATTCCCAAACGCTGCGCCTTATGGTGTAAACACACGGGGAACTTTTAAAATGTATATGTTGGGTGCTGCCGTGGCCGTGATGCATCAGCATGTGCTAAAGACAGACGGAGTTGCGGAGGAGGGTGCCGACAACTACCGGAGGCCTCAGAGGAGAAGGAGAGTGTTCAGACCAAGGGTGACCTACCAGGGGCTGCAAGACCTGGAGATAGTAGAGCGTTACAGGGTGGACAGGGACACGTTACAGTAAATAGTGGAGCTGTGCCGGCCAAGCCTGAGAACAAGAGACAACAGAGGGGAGCCCATCCCAGTGGACACAAAGGTATGTGTAAGCTTGCGAATACTGGCAACAGGTACCTTTCAAAGGCCAACCGGGGATATAATGGGCATCTCACAGGCATCAGCATCCAGGGTACTACACCAGTTTCTGGATGCCATGTTACGACATGCCCATGAGTATATATACTTCCAATGATCTCAGGAGGAGTTGGCTAGCAATATGCACCACTTCCACCGTGTGGCACAATACCCGGAGGTACTGGGTGCGATAGACTGCGCACATAGAAATCAAGTCACCACCCGGTGAGCAGGGTAGACGCTACATAAACCGCAAGGGATTCCTCTCCATCAATTGCCAGGTCGTGTGCAATGCGCAGGGCATTATCATGGATGTGTGTGCTGGCAGCCCCGGAAGCTACCACGACTCCCATATCTGGCATGCCTCACTGCTGTATCAGGTATTCGCCAGGGGGGACATCACACAAGGTCACCTTGTGGGGGATGCTGGCTACGCATTGGAGCCGTGGATGATCACACCCATCAGAAATGCACACACACACATGCAAGAATGCCATAATGAGGCACACGCACAAACCAGAATAATCATAGAGCGTGTGTTTGGGATGTTGAAATCACGGTTCCGGTGCTTGGATACATCTGGTGGAGCCTTGCAGTACTCTCCAGGCACATGTGCCCACATATTCATAGTATGTGCTATGCTACATAATATGATCCTGCGGAAACAGCTGCCGCAGGGACATAATGGTGTAGGGCCACCAAGCCCGCCACAACTGCCAAGGCAAGCACAGGCACAGGGCGTTCAGCGCCATGAACACACTGTGCCAGCCCCAGTAGGCAGACGGAGGCGTACCCAATATGCCTATGCCTTGGCAAAGAGGGAACGTATAGCACATACTCTGACAGCGTAGGGCCCATGGACTGACACCTCCCTACCTGCACACACAGTGAAATGGACGTCACACAAACATGTCCGCCCGTAATGTGTACTGTATGGGCGGTCCCATGTGCGACTCCAACATAGGTAGCACCCAAACACTGCACAACCAACAGCCAGCGGAGCATGGAACGCCAACACCTCAACCGCGCAGGTCCGACAGCAGCGGCGGCCGTATGCTGCCACGTTCGGTGCAAGGTGTCTACATATGTACATATGTGCATACACAAATATGGATATAGATATCATTACACACGTAGAAATATATGTACACATACACAGATATAAAGTACAACAAGTTAAACAGGGAATCACAGGGATGCAAGGTTACAGATGCAGTAAGATGCAAACTCTCAACATAGTAAACATACTGAGCGACAACCCGACTATCCGGGAGGGTGGACAGAGCAGGAACGCCACCCCTGGAAAGGTCAACCCACCTAAATGCATATTCGCCATTCGGGATGATCGCCAGGCCATGATACAGTAACAGGACATGTGCGTGTAATATTCATAGGATATGAGGCGGAGGTAGACACGCCGCCCGGCGAAGTGGCCAACGTAGGTACTGTGTGCAACCATCCCTGCGAAAGCGGCAGTATGTCTATGTGTGAGGTGAGGGTGTCGTGTGTTCCGCTGTGCCAGTGTAATGTGTGTGACACTATAAAATGTGTATGTAGGTGGCATGTGACATGCGAAGTGGAATAACATGTGTAGGCATACAGTATAGGAACCACAGGCATATGTATAGCAGTACCCACAAAGTAGTACTGAGAGCTCCTCACTGGCTAGGCGCGTGGCGACGTAAAATGATGCAAATCGAAAATGTCCCAGAATGTACCACAGGAGTATAGCCAACATGACATGCAAAGGACGCATGTACAAACCATCACCGTATGTATGGTGCCGACATGTTAATTCCAATACGATATATCGGCAACGTTACGCAGCAATGGTTATGTACCGCGGAAATATGCATGTGCTACCCCGGCACCGATCGTGGACACGTATCGTCCTGTAAACACCGCTGTGTGTTCTACGAGTGTTAAACAAGCAATCGCCACCTGAATAGGTGGCAACCGGTAGCATACAGGCCGTCCCAACTACAGGACCACAATGACCGTAAATATCCATGACAAAATGCCAAGGGATAGTCGGCACGTACGAACAGCTGCAGATATACTACCGATGTGATGGAGGAATACATGCAGGAAGCACACAGGCAGGCGGTACCGACAGCAGACGACATCAACAAAACCTACACTCCTAGAACAACAGACAGGTAACTTGTAACTCCCCAGGCAGGGATGGAGCACACACAGAAGCATACCGTGTATGTACAAATGCAAGGCCCACAACCCGTACCAGTCACCCACAGCCGCCGATATACCCCATCGCACATATCAAAGGGATATAATCCGAAATAGCAGTAAAAACATACAGGCAGTTAATGACAGCGGCATACCCGCAACATCCCGCGTGGGAACCACTATCAGCAGCGGATGCATACCTGCATCCATTGTGTAAAGGAATACAAGAGCTATGTTACACATCAGAATGCAAAACGCCATCGACAGACGCCGGCAGGACACGGACACCCACATGTGGAACATAATACCATACCCAACACACACAATCCAAGGCTAACACCACAGCCAAATGTACCTGACGCCACACATAGCGGTTGTAGTCACACATAATATAACACAATACATACCATCTCCACGAAGGTAGTGCAGATAACCAACGCCCAGACGATGAATGAACCATGGCCTAGTTCCGACGAGTACCGTACGAATGGAGGAGATGCACAGGTGATATGCGCATAAGTACACACCGAGGAACAGCTATTGGTGTGATGAACCCACATGCTGCAGGTGACGACGGATATAAGGAAGACTCCCAGGATAGTCAAACTGTATGTTCATACCGAACAAAGACGTTATTCCTACAAGAGCCGATCACTTGTCAGTAGCGAGACACAAACGGAATACGGAAAGCAATACAGGAAAGGTATGTAGAACCCACGAGATGTACTGGTGTGTAACGCATGATATGTATGACGAATCGGCACTGTATGTGAACGGTGTTTGTTAGTAAAGATACCTGTCCAGAAAGGAGAGAGTGGTGAAAGGTGGTTATGTAGTGTTAACCTGCTGAGTATACCAACCACTGTGGACACCATGTGCACAGCAGTGGGACATCATGTACACAGCTGGGATAGGCCAAGGGGTGCCATCGTGATTTAAAACACAGAACAATGCCACCACCCACGCTGATGCTGGCAGTGGATGTCCAACAATGAAGTGCCACAGCAGGGGATAGGACATGTATGTATAGTGTCACAGCACACATGTGTATGGGCAGATATTGTCGATGTCATACGTAATGTGTGCACGACGTGCATGTATGCCTCGCAGTAGGGGTGACCATGTCAAGTATGTATAATGTAAAGCTATCATGATGGATACGTTCAGACATTATACACAGTATCACAGGCATAGCATGCATGATGGACGTATGGCCTAGTGTTATGTACATTAACAGGATATGAATGGCCTGCAGATATGGGACAGAGCAGTAGCAGAATAGCCACCCAAAATGGAAGGAACATCAAGTAACCATGTCCAAGCTATCTGTAGCAGGTGCAATGTGTGCAACAATGATGTCTGGCAGGTCCATGTGTAAACACATGTGCAATGTACACAGTCGTGCCACCCCCCCATGGTACTGTCCACTGGACAGCAAAGGTAGATGTCACCTGCATGTCTACACAGTACTGCTGTTGAGGTAGTCCCATGTGTATGTGTCACCCTATCAGCAAGGGAGCTATCACATGACCAGTGCCACAGTGTGTCCCTGTAGGATGTGCACAGGACCTATGTTCTACAGCATGGTGTGTGTCCAGTCTGTGTAGGTAAACAGAAGCCCAGGCTAAGCAATGTGGCTTGTGTGCACATATGCATGACTGCTTCATTCACCCTGCCCACTGCAAACGCCATGTAGGAGTACTACATGCATCAGTAATGCGGAGGACATGGCCCATGGCAGAGTACATGACACCACTGTGTAAGTGGTATGCAGATGAGTACAGATGTGTTCCCCGTCTGTCATCTGCATATGTAAACTGTCTGAGCCTGGTATACATCGCGGCATGACTATACTGTGACATGGAAAGTTGTAGCCATTGTGGAAGGCACACCACGAATGTGTTATAGTAACCCTGCCCATGTGTAGATGTGTGTATGGCACAAGTACAAAGGCTACCAATGTCCCAGCAACACAAATAGTCCATATATTTGTGGCCCTGCAGATGTGTACCCACGCCACAGTGGAATATGGCAACCACAGCACCATGTGGGGCATGTGTGTGTACAGCAACCATGTACAATGTGATATGCATGTATAGGGACAGTATCCACGTGATACCCAGTGGATGACTGTCGCTATGCAAAGGTGATGTGTATGCACCATCTGTGATGTATCTGACACAATGACATCTACACGATATATCTGCCACACCAACACCTGTATGGTTGTTAGCAGTATGAGCTGGTGGAGTTAGAATGCTGCCAGGTATGTAGATGTGGGACATGTAGACATGGACATTACTCCGTGACAGCATGTTGTGTATGTAAGCAAATAGTGAACATGAGGGGACACATGACTGAGGACTGTGTAATGCCACATGTACCTTACATGTCGTAGGTAGCATGATATGCTTGCACCACTGTGTGACCTGTCCAGGAGTCACATAGCCTAACATCCTGAGACACAGGGTATGATGTGATGGTGGATGTGTACATTGCCAATACCTGAATGTGGAATGGTGCTGAAGGGCAATGTGGGGATAATGTCTGATCTGTTAC
Source organism: Protopterus annectens (assembly GCF_019279795.1). Taxonomy (NCBI): domain Eukaryota; kingdom Metazoa; phylum Chordata; order Ceratodontiformes; family Protopteridae; genus Protopterus; species Protopterus annectens. The sequence goes on along the minus strand of NC_056749.1, from coordinate 453,531,790 downwards.
CCTCTGTACTACACCAACCACCCATGCAATGGTATGACAGGTGGCCATCTTGTGGATTTGGTGTGCTGTGGCACACAGATGCCCAACAAGGGTGCCAGTAAAGGCATGGAAGTCGTCAATGAGTGTGTGAAGCATGTATGTGAGGATGTGCCCCAGTGCCATACTGAATGGTGCAGTCATGTATGTATGAGTGCAGTCCCACACGTGCAGTGCACTACCACCCATGTGTAGTGTGATAGATGCGGTGGTGTGGTGGTCAAGGTACACAACGTCCATGAATGGGCTAGCAGTTAATTCAGTGGGCTGCTGCAGAGACACATAACAACCAGTTTGGCGGGATAGAACAGCTATGGAGATTGGAGGTGACATTGGGACAGTGTCCGAGGACATAATGTGTGCATGGCAGTACCATGTATGTGTCCACAGGGACAATGCGATGTCCATGTATGGATTGGAACCCTGTAGTGAGTGAGAGTGTATATTATTGGTAGGTATCCCATTGGCTGGCATGTTGCCAACAACATCTCTGTCAGCAATGCCTGGGTGACTGTCGTATGCTACATTGAATGTGGATGTTGCCAAACAACACAGACATACCACCACACTGCGTGAGGGCCCACACTGCAAAGTATGGTGGTCATGTGTAGGTAGCTAGCTGTGGAGTATGTGATGGACCACGAGGACACACCATGACTGTCAAGTGATGCACCACACACATTTGAACATACCCACCGTGCAACAGCCTGCACATGCGCCCATACAGCACATGTGCATGGAACATGCATACCACCGTGGCATCTGTGAAAAGGCCAGTACCACCATGTCTCTGTGTGGAATAGCATGGTCCCTACCAGTGCGTACATGTAGCGGAAGTGCATTGTGATATGTGTCAGCATAGTCATGTATACTGTCCGTCTGCGGGTGCCATGCCATTAACTACCCCCGTCAGCAGATGTTGGTAGCACCGGCTGTTGAGCACATGTACCATGTATGCTGCAATGGGTGTGTGTCCAGGGTGTGGCTAGCAGGACCGCAAAGCATATATGTCCATCAACCAGAGGGGATGTCTGTAGGTATAGCACACAGACACATGGAGGTATGGTGCATGCCAAGGGTAGTGTAGGTATGGTATGTCTTGTTTAATGTGTCACCCAGCTATGTGTAGTGCATGGCCAAGCATGTGTGGGTACATGGGAGTCCATACTAGGGAAGTGCGTGTTGCTGTCAGCACATGGCAGTAGCAACTGTCCGAGGTGCAATGTACAGTATGATAACACAGCCAGCATGTAACCTGTGGTGTACAGTGTACTCACCGTCACGTGTCACAATGTGTCTAGCGGTCACAAACATGGGTATCCGAACATGGAGTACCTATGATGCATTTGTCTTAGAAAAACATACAGTATGTGTGTAAATCACTGTGTGATGTGGGATCCACTCACCTGTGTGTGTTGCAGGCCAGGTATGTGCCTGGGAGGTATGATCTGTGTACAATCTGGACCAGCAGGTGTGCTCTGTAGAGCATGGAGGCAGGTCCCAGGCACCGCAGATTAATGTCAGGCATGCCTTACTGTGTGTGCAGTGCATGTGTACAGCACAGTGGGGGGTGCAAGCATTGTCACACATCACTGCATGCCGTGCCTGCCTGTGACAGCCCTGCTGGTGACAGACATGTGACACTGCTGCAGAGGCAGCATAGCATGTGAAGATGGACATGTGGGCCCCACACCCTAGGCAGATGTCTGCAGGTCATGTGTGCCACAGTACTGTGGTTGACCATGACTGTCATACTGGATCAAAACCACATGCCTGCATAAGTACAGTATGATCATAGTCAACAGTCGCAGTGACAGAGTAGGCAAATGTACAGTATCCCTGTGTGCAGACCACTGCCTACTGTACACTCGGCTAGACACACACCCAGAGGGTGAATACACCATTGAGCCATCTGATGTCCCATTCCACGTAGCCTGTACAATGTCATCACAGGGTGGTCACAATAGCATGTGGTAAGACAGACATGTTGTACCAGGTGATGTGTCATGTGTGCATATGTTGACTTGCACAGCCGTTCACATGTCTGCAACATACCGGTGCATGATGCATACTGTTACATGATGTGTGGAACTGCACTGTGACACACAACAGGGACATCTGACACAGGTGTGTTGTGAATGGTGTAACCCATGTTCACACAGGATACACACTGCCGCTGTCGGCAGCCATGCTGGTGGCTACCAGTGGTGCATGCAGTGGTCATACAGACATACTGCATACAGTGTTCATGCAGGGATGTCCATCCTTGTGGATGATGTGTTGCTATGTGAAGGTAGGTGTGTGTTGTGAATGTTACACATCCAGATGACACCATCTGGTGCAGTCATGGTCGTCGACAGCATCACACACATCCACAGCAGTCAGAACCCTGTCCTGAGAATGTGTGTCAGTCACCCTCGTACTGTGTGACATATGTGCACATGGCAGAACACCTCCCACTGTCATCTAGGATGGCTATGTGATGGCTGGAATGTGCCGTGATAATGTACAATGCTGGTAGCCCAATGAAGTACGTGTAATCAGACACAGTACGCCATGGCTGCCATGTAAACCATGCACAACAATGACTGTCTGACAGACACAAACAATGCGTTGACATGTTGAACATGTGCACATGAGAACCCCCAATGAGGTATGTTGCACATATCGATGTACAACTGTCATCTATGGCCATAGCATGGGTGCAGACGCACATACCCCACAGGCAGTACCACGTGATGCAGGTAGGGGGGCATTGCAGGTGCACATGTGACAGTTGCTGTACCGCCACATGTCCTGCATAGCCGTCATGTAGGGGTAGTAGTGGCATGTGACTGATGGACATGCCTGTACATTTGACCATGTCCCACAGGAGATGTGTTATGTGTGTACAACATGTGATGTGCCAACATCAAGCTGTGCAGTGTATGGCCACCAGTGTACCTGTATGACGTGTTCTGCGATGGGTGCAAAGGCACATAGTACTGCATTGCACGCCCACAAGCCCCACACAGGTGCATAGCCTGAACATACAATACAAAGAGGGTGTGGGATGATAGCAACCCACAAGAGGAGATGGGTACGGGTGGCAACCCACTACCACATCCGTGGGTATGGTGTGCATGTGTATGACACATTAGCACCTGAGAAGCTAGCAGTACAGCAGTACAGGGTTGCATGCATATATGTTCAACAATAGCCTTGTGTGTCCCACCACTGGCCCGTGGATAGACAGACACCAACACAATGTGCAGATATGATATGTGCACAGCACATAAACGATGCCTACTGTAGAACAGGCAGACTGTGTAGACATGTGCACAGTACTTCTGCGCCAGCCACACTCAAACATGTTATGTGCCGAATCACACCAATGGTCCATGCCATGCCAAAGTTGGACGTGCATGCATCTGTGTATGTACGCCTGTGAATGTCTCTGGCGTAGCGGTATAGCTGTGTCACTGTTCTTCACAACATAATGAATGGGTTGTATGTGTGATGGGTGAGTTATATGTGTATGGTCAGATCGACGATACCATCAGTGCCCCTGCTATGTGAACATCCCTGTCCCCATACATGGATACCTATGCTGTGCCCAACATCACGTTTCCAGAGGGAGGGATGGTGGTGTGTAGTGCACCAGCAGACATGGGGGTGGCAGCAGGCACTGGATGTAGACATATGTGGTACCCACGTCAGTCCAGGTAACCATCCATGTGCGGGATAGCAGTGTGTGGCCACATACAGCACTGTAGATCAATATCGCAGCACATAGCACCTGTCAGGGTTACAGTGTATGCATGGGTGTGTGATACCTGCATGCACCAGACACACCCCCACCAAGCAGCGTGCAGTCTACCTTGCATAAGGCCAGTGTCCACACCATGGTGATAGACATGTGTAATGTCCAAATACACATAGCAATGACATATGGAATGGACAGCCACCCTGCCAATATCATTACCCCCCAGGTGGATCACATCCCAGTGCCATGTATGTGGCATACCTAGCCATACCATGCAGCCCTGCCCAGCAAGGCTGCATGTGCTATCACAGTCCTACATGGTGCGATGGCCAAAAGGCACTGTCACTATCAACCATACACAGCAGTAATGTTACGGTGATGCACGCTGTGGTGTTACAGGACTGTGTGCTGCTGTGGACAAAGTGCGTGTGTACATGCTATGCATGACCTTCCCTGCTAATGTGGCATGGTTACACATTGTCCCATGTGTATCACATGTGCAACACAGGTGAGCTGTGGAAAGTTGCCCAACACCCATACAGTGCTGTGTGGATGTACATGGCACAACACATGCATGTGCAGGTGTCCATGTGTATGTGTACAGTGCCACTGCTGATGTTCATAATGGCCATGTACGTGATGTCTATTGACATATAGACAGCATCCAGGTGAACAGTAGAACTGTTATCACAAGGAGACCCGTGCCAACTGATATGGACACAGGTGTAGACAGGTACACATGTCCCCAGCAGGCTAACATCAACATGGTGCGTGTACAGTGTGATGAGGTGACACACAGATATGAAATGACACCCACTGCTCAATGGTGTGACGGCAACACATTGGCTGTATCACTGCCATGATGCCTTGCAGAGATTACTGTGCAGATGTTGTACATGTCATAGCAATGTATTCCCAGCAGTATGCCAGAACAGCAGTGTAAATGTGACCTGCCACCATCGTTATGTCTTACAGATAATGCCACGTTCCCGGCTGCCTGCCTTTAGCCGACAAGAAGACGAGGTGATCATACCATTGCTACATGATAATTATGACATCTTATTTAGCCATGTGCCACTGCAGGCACAACAACGGGAGGAGATGTGGCAGGATATGCGCAGGAGGGTGAACAGCCTGGGCGGCACAACCGCACATATCAACAGATCCGCAGGCACTGCACAAACCTAATCCGGCATGCGAGACAGCGTGCGCTGCAATCGCCAGACAACAAGGTGGGACAGGTGGTGGGCCACCAACCCAGCCCACACTCACAGCCACGGAGGAGCTCCTGGCCGGTCTGGGGCCACCCACAGAACAACACGCTGAAGCCCTCGTCCATCGTGGAGGTGGGTGTCTCCCAAACAATGAGCTCGAGCTGCCTGGTAAGTCAGTGTTGCATGTTTGTATGACAAGCGACGTAGGAGTGGGTGTCATAGTACAATACATAATATAGCAACACATGCCAGGTATATGGCCACACAGGATGCATACTACAGTATGCTATGTTGTGTATGCACACATGTGCAGAGCACATGCGAACACGCAGGTGCATGATGTGACATGCAGAATGCTTACTGTGGCGATAGTAATGGATAATGTGCATACCTTTGTGTCATCCCTATACAGATACGTCTGGCGTGTCGCAAAGACAAGGGTCTGTCACAGGTAAGTCTGTTGCTAGTAAAAGGCATGATACGGTGTATTGATATTCCCCATATGTCCAGGTATGACATGCACACCTGGGTGTGCCCCAGTCAAGGTATACAGGTTGCACCATCCGACACACACACCACCCATGTACAGTAGATCCAACCGTTAGTATAGAGTGGCATGACACCACATAACCCATTGGTGTGTTATGTGCAGTCAGCTATGCATACAATGGTGAAGGTGTTCCACAATGGCTGCATGTGTAGTATGCATTGGTATGCCTCTGCAGTATGAACACAGTACCACATAGTGAGCTGTGATCTGGCCAGAGCACAGGTGTTACCACTGTGACCTATGCCCCTGCATTGGGTGCACATGTTGTGACATGGCACATGACATGTCCCATGCACGTGGATGTCTGTCTGCAACATTGTCACACCATGACATGACCTATGCGACATAGCAGACATCCACAATGTCTGCATAGCCGTAGGGAATGTGACACCTCAGACTAGTATGGTTGTATGTCACATGTGCCACCACAGGGCCGTGTGCACGAGGTCCATCACACACAATTGTCGATGACCCAGACAAACAAGGCCATGGGTGATACCTACAGGCATGTTGCCACACAGTACATCCGCAGTGGGTAGTCACCGTTGCACCCTGTCCACACATAGTGGGCTCATCACTGTAGTGGACCCCCTGGACATCCGATGTGGTACACCAGTGAAATGGAATGACTGTCCCCAGCCAATAGAGGTACCACCAATGTCCACCATATACGTGCTGCTGAGCAGCTGACCTGGTTTTCAGACATGGCAATGTAATGCGTCCAGGTCACGCATCGCACAGAAACATACCGGTGTCCTGCTACCATGCAGTGGCACAGTGCCCGTACTCCACACTGCACAGCTATGTACACAGCTCACACCAACCACACATGCACAGACATCCTTGTTACAGATGCATTGTATTTGTAGACTGAACACATAACACTGCACTGTGACATCCGTTGTGATGTGGTGCATGTGGTGGGAAACCATTGACACATGTCCACATGATACCGCACATGTTTGCGGTGTACATGACATAGTGATGGCAGCCATGTGTACAGTTAACTCGCCCGTGGACACACGGTGTATCACGGTGATGCATGCAAACTACCATGAATGTGTGTACTGCATGCCTACTAACAGACACCTGCCTGTTGTAGTGTGCACTCCAGGGCAGTATGCATACTGCCACTATTAATGTCTGGGCTGCATTCACTGGGCTGTGGTGTGGGAATGCTGCATGCCACATGCAATATCACATGCATGATGTGTCTGCATGTGTGTGTGTCCATGTGTGTGTGTCAGCGTGTGTGTGTCTGCATGTGTGTGTGTGTGTGTGGCTGTGTGTGTGTCAGCATGTCTGTAATGTAACTTACGGTATGTCTCTGTATTGACAGGTGCTGTAGGTGCATTCCCCTCCTGCGGTCCATCTGATGCTAGTGTCCCCACAGATACTAGTGGTGATGACCATGTGCATGAGGCACAGGCAGGGTCGTCACAGGCAGACACTGTGCCATTGGAGAACATCACACATACGTCTCTTTCATCCCCGCACACGGTATAGATGCCGACACATACCACAACACCATTGCCCATAGATGACGGACAGTCAGCGTCTGTTGGTACCGAGCAGGAATGTGTGGTGGCTGCAGAAGGTGCGGGTACACACGACATTGCCAGTGTAATGACTGGTGGAGTGCCACACAGGCATGTGGCAGGTGCTGCTCGTAGGAGGAGCACTGCTAGACATACACCTGTCGTACAGGGTGCAGCAGCTGGTATAACCAGACGCATGTTCCAGACTGTAATGGCGGCGCAGGCACATGCCGAACGGCAGAACCAGGAAGGGCAGAGGCTGCAGAGGTCCGCAATCCGTTCCTTAAATGAGAACATCCAGTCATTGGCGAATGCCCAACAGCATCTTGCCGATGTTCTGGATAGGAGATTGGGTGAGATGGCTGGGATCCTCGACCGAGGCATGGCCATCCGTGAGCATGAGCTGTCCATGCAGGAACACCTGGTAGGGGTGAGGCATAGGGCACGTGGCCGTGGGCTAGTAACACCACCAAGTACAGGTCAACGTGCGTGCCACCACCCATGCCCACCCACACAGTGCTGGTAGCAGCAGCAGTGCAGCTGCTACTACACCGACCACACCAGGACACAGCAGGCCACGTGGACGTGGCCCTGGACGGCCCCGGCGTGGACACGTTTCCAGCGGACATGTGTCATCGGAGTGGCCACTCTATACCTCCACCCGGTAGTGCCCGTGCGACCCCAGGCAGGCATGGGTCACGTCGCCGCAGGCCGACACAGTGAGCCGTACCACCTGCACTGTACAGTCTGGGGCTGCCAAGTATACCCCATGTAGGCATCACAGATGACTGAACTGTGTACACACATACCCACACACAGCAAACACAACTGTAGGGCACCACCACATCCACATACATTCTGCACAGTCATGCCCAGTAAATGCACAGGCCCTTACGCACACACATGATGTCATCCATTGGTACAGCCTATGCCTGTGGCACACATATCACCCTGTGCATATGATGAAGTCTCTGCCACATAATCGTGAGCTACACCATTGGTGCACGGTTATGCAAACATATTCTGATGCACAGGGTGGACAACATAGTGAGAGGTGTATGTGATACCTGTGTCTGCATAGTATGTGATGTGTATGTTGTGGTGGCTGTGTATGGCAGGTGACAGGTGTGTATGTGATGTGGTTTGTGCACTGACATCATGCAGCAGATATACCATGTAATGCAGGTGCAGCATTCATTGTTCTGTGTACACAGTATGCGTGTTGGTTACATGTTTAGCACCATATTGGTTCAGTTAACCCGTATGCCACTTATGGTGTACTTGCATGTGCCCACTGGGAGCACTGTTATCAGTTCCCCATGTGTAGTCGTGGGGTACCCACAGGCACATCTGGCAATAGCAGCATAGCACAGGTACCCGCAACCGGCATGGACCCCTACATAGGTACATAGGCGCACATGTACATACCAGGCTATGTGCCCTACGGCATGTGTAAACCTAGCAAGACTGTGTGTGGCTGCTAACACCCCTTAGGATGAGGGTACCACATCCATCAGTCTCCTGTCCCCTGTCCAGCACTGACACAGAGATGATGCCTGGTGCATACACATGATCACACATCCACGTCATGATTACTCCTGCACAAAGGCAGTCAGGGCCTCAGCTTCACATGGGCTGGCAATCCTCTCCGTGTTGTAGGGTTTCTCTGGGCGTTGACCCTGTTCCCCCAGCACGTCCTAGTCATCTTTGTGGTGAGGTGTGTGTAAGTTGCTTCTGTGACCGTGTTTGCCCGGAGCCTAGGAGGTGGAACTTGTCCATGTCACCCAGGTTGGACATGGCTGTGTATGTCAGGCACAGATCACCACAGAGCAGACGTGCTGGGAAGGTATACAGCCGGAGTCCCCTTGGTCAGGCAGTGTGAGACACATGTCCCAGCACCTTTAACACGACTCGTGGAATGTTTGTGGTCCTTCCGAGTGCTGCAGGTGTCAGGTTAGGTACAGCCCACATGTGCCATTGTACGCAATCATTGCTGTGGTGTGTGATGTGTACAGGGGTACAATGAACACCCGTGATGTGGATGTGATTCCTTCCAGACCAGGTGGCCACAGTGGAATGTCTTCCCACCCACATTGGCATTGTGTGTGTTGACAGAGGTTACTGACAGGTGTGGTACCCATTTCCATGAACACGTCCACCATGTTGAATGGATCACCACCTACATGTTACGTTGGGGCAAACATGTCCTTCACACTGGGTAGGTCTGCACCTTCTCTGGCATGTAGCAACAGGCTATGGCTCTCGCACCAGTTATCCATGTGTATGACGCCCTAGGTGGATGTCCGTGTCAGATGGGGTGTTGGATATGGTGGCCGGTGTGCAGTCATCTGCATACCTTGTCTGCCACAATCCCCCTATGTTGGCATGCACATTGTAAGGTCGAATGCCGAATGGCAGGGGGCCCAGGACGGAGCCCTGTGGGCCTCCACTCGAGACCAGCTTTTAGTCTGACACGGCACCAGGAACACACACCCTGTGTGGTGTGACCTCCAACCATTCTGAGAACCATCGTGTGACTTATGTCCCCACATGTACACTGGTGAGCCTTTCCATGAGACCCACGTGGAGTGCTTTCTGAACGCTCCCACCAGGGCATGGTAGTGTGTGCAAACCGACCTACCCCCATCAATGGCCTTGGTGACTGCTCCAGACAGGACGAGCAGGTTTGGGAGGCAGCATCTGCCCTTGACTAAGTTGTTGTGGCTATGTTCTGGTATTGGCTGTACACCACTGTTTGTATTCATGGGCACCTGTATGGCCCTCCCCGCAGCTTTGCAGACAAGGCTTTTCAAGCTGATAGGACGGTAATGTCTGCAGTCCATAACAGCACTACCCTGGCATAGTGGGACCACAGATGCCATATGCCATCCAGCGGGGACCTAGCCCGTAGTAAGGCTAACATGAGACAGTGGCCTTATGTGTGGGGTGAGGGCCTCAATGAGGTTGGGTAGCACACAGCCAGGGACACCATCGGGGCCCATTGGTGCTGTGTGAACCATCTAACAGATATCAGATTACTCCAGGGCATATGAGATGTTTCGAGGCTAGACTCTGGTGGGATGGATATGTCCCCTCTTGGGGTGGGGGGTGGATGTGTGCATGGGACATGTCCGCTAGTTTGTTGACAATGTCTGTGGGTGCAGTGACCGTTGTACCATTCTGGATAATTTCTGGCCATGTCGGTGTGCTCCCACCCATGTCCCTACCACAGTTGAGGAAGGCCCTATGGTTGTCTCATGTGCCCTCTGCAGTACAACTACCACAAGCGGCCTTGGATGATTGTATGTGTGGCCGTATGTTGACGCTGGTATGAATGGGTGATGGCTTCCCTGGTACTGATAATGCTCCGTCATGTATTAGCTCCAACTGCTGATGTACGGTTTGTCAGTGGCTGTGGTCCACCAGACCATGTGCCTACCTTTGGTGGACAAGGTCCTGATGTTATCATGATCACTTGGTGCAGACATCCCTGTGTGTGCTCAGAGAAGGCATTCGTAAGGGAGTTGGCAGTGCGGCCTGTGTTCACCGCTGGCATGGTGGACTTGTAGGGTACCACACCGGTCGTATGATGTCTGTGGTTTGCTGTGAAGAGGTCCTCACTTAGGTCTCCCATGCCAGTGTTGGGTGCAGGATGTGGATTACCAGTGGATACACTATATGGTCTGACATCACCATTGAGGGATGTACATCCTGTGTGGAGCATTTCCTCCCCATGTGTGATGGGCAGAACTGGTATACGTCCCCCCCTAGTGGGTATGGTTCATGGCTGTTTCACAGCGGTCACGTGTATGAACACCCGGGACCTGTGGCGTAGGGTGTTGTGTCATGGGTAATGTTCCCAGTGTATGTATGGGTGCTTGACGTCACCCAATACGGTGCTGTTGTGAGAACATGCACACTCACCAGTGTCCTCAGGACGGCTGTGCAGGTATCCTGGATTTGGGAGGGTGGTCTGTAGCATGCAACAAACTGTAGGGCGGTCCTACCCATGGTTAATTGCACCTGGATATTCCCCGCTGCAACGGCCACGTCTGTGGCATGGCCGGGTTGCTGTTGTGTGGCTGGGCACACACGACGGTCCACATTCTGCCACCCATGCTGTTGCACCATGTGTATGCATGTGTGCTCTGTGCTGAGTCTAAGTGTCTGAGCATGCCCAGTAAGCAGTTGTGTAGATGGACACACAGTACAGTGCACACCGCGCCCGAATGCAGTAATACCCCGGGTGCATGCCTGTATCCCCTTCGCAACGGCCACGTCTGTGGCATGGCCGGGTTGCTGTTGTGTGGACGGACACACACGATGGTCCACAGTCTGCCACCCATGCCGTCGCACCATGTGTATGCATGTGTGCTCTGTGCCGAGTCTAAGTGTCTGAGCATGCCCAGTAAGCAGTTGTGTAGATGGACACACAGTACAGTGCACACCACGCCCGAATGCAGTAATACCCCGGGTGCATGCCTGTATCCCCTTCGCAACGGCCACGTCTGTGGCATGGCCGGGTTGCTGTTGTGTGGCCGGACACACGACGGTCCAGAGTCTGCCACCCATGCCGTCGCACCATGTGTATGCATGTGTGCTCTGTGCCGAGTCTAAGTGTCTGAGCATGCCCAGTAAGCAGTTGTGTAGATGGACACACAGTACAGTGCACACCACGCCCGAATGCAGTAATACCGGTGCATGCCTGTATCCCTTCGCGAAGCCACGTCTGTGGCATGGCCGGTCACCCAGAGTCTGCCGCCGCACCATGTGTATGCATGTCTGCTCTGTGCGAGTCTAAGTGTCTGAGCATGCCCAGTAAGCAGCTGTGTAGATAGACACACAGGACAGTGCACACCAGCCGACTGCGTTGATACCCAGTGAGCATGTCTGTCTCCCTCCCCTTGCAACCGCAAGGTGTGGGAGGCATGGCCAGTACACATGACAGTCGTCACCGATGTCTGCAACTGGGCGTGTAGCCATGGCCAATGGCATCCTGTATAGCCATGGTGACCATCCAGGTGACACATATGTGGCTGTCATGCCACATTGGCTGCCTACATCCTGCACGACGGATGCCCTCCCATAGGGTAGAGTGTCATGTGGTGCATCCCGTATTCCTGTCGTGATGTACTGATCACTAGTTATGTGGTATTCCCGACTGCAGCACTAACGTGTTACTGTACAGCCACCTTGGGATGGTAACAGGCTGCGTGACTGCGCACTCTGTCTTCATTCCCTATCGGACGCATTGCCTCTGCAGATGATACCACCCACCTAGGGGTATGCCTCCTGACAGTGCTGTGCTCAGTAATCCCGTTAGCGCATTCTGTAAATGCTTTATGCTGTAGTGAGTTCATGTAGGTAGGCGTAGGTTCGACTCTCGGCCCTTGTGTGTGTGTGTGTGTGTGTGTGTGTGTGTGTGTGTGTGTGTGTGTGTGTGTGTGTGTGTGTGTGTGTGTGTTTCCAGCTGCCTCTGCAGATGAACTAGCTTTTAGGCGCCTTAACACATACCTCGGCTATTGCGGCTATTGTCTTACAAGTGATGTTACCCGCCTAGAAGTATGCCTCTGACAGTCCTGTGCTCAGTAAACTCGGTAGCGCATTCTGTAAATGCTTCATACTGTAGTGAAATCATGTAGATAGGCATAGGTTCGACTCCCGGCCCTTCCGTGTGTGTGTGTGTGTGTGTGTGTGTTTCCAGCTGCCTCTGCGGATGAACTAGCTTTTAGGCCTTACACATACCTCGGCTATTGCCGGCTATTGTCTTACAAGTGATGTCACCCGCCTAGAAGTATGCCTCTGACAGCGCTGTGCTCTGTAAACTCGGTAGCGCGTTCTGTAAATGCTTCATACTGTAGGAAATCATGTAGATAGGCATAGGTACGACTCCCGGCCCTTCCGTGTGTGTGTGTGTGTGTGTGTGTGTGTGTGTGTGTGTGTGTGTGTGTTTCCAGCTGCCTCTGCAGATGAACTAGCTTTTAGATGCTTCGCAACACATACCTCGGCTATTGCCAGCTATTGTCTTACAAGTGATGTCACCCGCCTAGAAGTATGCCTCTGACAGCGCTGTGCTCAGTAAACTCGGTAGCGTTCTGTAAATGCTTCATACTGTAGTGAAATCATGTAGATAGGCATAGGTTCGACTCCCGGCCCTTCCGTGTGTGTGTGTGTGTGTGTGTGTGTGTGTGTGTTTCCAGCTGCCTCTGCAGATGAACTAGCTTTTAGACGCTCCGCAACACATACATCGGCTATTGCCGGCTATTGTCTTACGAGTGATGTCACCCGCCTAGAAGTATGCCTCTGACAGCGCTGTGCTCAGTAAACTCGGTAGCGTTCTGTAAATGCTTCATACTGTAGTGAAATCATGTAGATAGGCGTAGGTTCGACTCCCGGCCCTTCCGTGTGTGTGTGTGTGTGTGTGTGTGTGTGTGTGTGTGTGTGTGTGTGTGTGTGTGTGTGTGTGTGTGTGTGTGTGTGTGGCATTCTGTAAATGCTTCATACTGTAGTGAAATCATGTAGATAGGCGTAGGTTCGACTCCCGGCCCTTCCGTGTGTGTGTGTGTGTGTGTGTGTTTCCAGCTGCCTCTGCAGATGAACTAGCTTTTAGACGCTTCGCAACACATACCTCGGCTATTGCCAGCTATTGTCTTACAAGTGATGTCACCTGCCTAGAAGTATGCCTCTGACAGCGCTGTGCTCAGTAAACTCGGTAGCGCGTTCTGTAAATGCTTCATACTGTAGTGAAATCATGTAGATAGGCGTAGGTTCGACACCGGCCTTTCCGTGTGTGTGTGTGTGTGTTTCCAGCTGCCTCTGCAGATGAACTAGCTTTAGACGCAGCAACACATACCTCGGCTATTGCCGGCTATTGTCTTACGAGTGATGTCACCCGCCTAGAAGTATGCCTCCGACAGCGCTGTGCTCAGTAAACTCGGTAGCGCATTCTGTAAATGCTTCATACTGTAGTGAGATCATGTAGATAGGCATAGGTTCGACTCCCGGCCCTTCCGTGTGTGTGTGTGTGTGTGTGTGTTTCCAGCTGCCTCTGCAGATGAACTAGCTTTTAGACGCTTCGCAACACATACCTCGGCTATCAGCGGCCATGCCTTTATGGATGTTGCCACCCACCTGTACATGTGCCTCTGCTGGTGGTGTGCTCGGTGGTCCATGTAGCACATTCCATACCTGTGTTGTACGTTTGTGCGTTTGGGTATGTGGGTGTGTGGTCAAACAACATGCCTGCCACATGTGTGTGTGTGTCCATGCTCCCAGCTGCATGGGTTCATATGGTATTGCCTTGTGGTTTACGCATACAACACCTATCCTGCCACCATCCCTGTGTTTCTGGATGGCGGTATGCAGTTCGTGTACCGCTTGTGTGTCTGTTGTGGTCGGCGACCACCGTAGCGTGATCTCCATGTACACCATGCTATGGTGTGCTGGGGTAATGCTGTGTACATGACACACCCAGGCCTGCCACATGTGTCCGTCTGTATCTCTGTCATTGTATATCTACGTACCTATGTTGTGGCCGTACTGCTGCTCTAGCATGGACGGCTGTCCTTCCCATGTATCACATATTTGCATGGGAGACACATATGACTGTGGTCCGTTGCGTATCCACTCATTGTCCATGCACTGTCCGTATTCCAGAACACCGTATTGACATCTGCTGGATATCGTAACACACAGCTATCCTTGCTGTCCTGGCAGTGTACCCGTACACGCCGTACACCTTGTGTGTACTTGGCTAGTTATGGTGTGTGTATGTCTACCTGTGCTGTATGCATGGTTGTGTGTGTGTCCCGCTACAGCCATCTGTGCATGTGTCGCCACCATGGCTAATCCTTGTGGACCGCAGTTTCATGTGCACATCTGCACATACCTGCAGACTGTACTACCCCTCCTACGGCTGCGGACTTAGATCGACTGCTGCCCTAGGCTGTAGGGCTCCTTGGCGCCCACCACCACAGCACATGGTGCCCCCATCATGGTATACCTACATGACACACCTACTAGACAGGTGGCCCTAGTAGTGCGGCGCCCTGGCCAGCCGCAGGAATGCTGTACGCCTACGGCCGGATGTGGGCAGATCACAAGGCATACATCTACATTCGGGGTTTTATGATGTCCAGGTTGTAATACCAGAGGGGGGACCTCATCAGCTATGCTATAGTATGCGGATCTATTTGGTTTAGTAGGTGGAGGGTTGCCCACACACCAGAGCTGACCGATGGAACACTGATGAGGCCTCTTTTGAGAGGCAGGTGGAGCAAGCCCCCGTAACATGGATGTAGTTTAGGTACAGATGTAGGGTTAGCACACATTCGTCCACTCATTCAGTTCTGTACCGCTGTATTACAGTGATATGCTGTGCAAATCTGCCATATACATTGTTAGATCATTCAATGATGAGTATTCGGCATAGTACAATATCATATGATACATGTGTTAATAGGATGCCTTCTGAGGTGTTAACATATGTGTGTGTGGTAAACATTCCGTCTGTGCTTTCTATGCTGTGGTTACATGTTCATTGTTTGCACAGAAGGTAACACATGGAAGTGTAAGGGGGGATATATAAAGCCTGGACGCGTCTATGTTATGTGTACGTCTCACGGAGCGTACAGGTGATAGCGCTGACATGTCTATGGAGTAACCTTTGGATACCACATGTGACCTGTCGTGGATGACATGTCTACGTTGACTGTATCATCTACCTATGTGTGTCGTGCTTTGTGTGCCATAAGGTGCCAGCGGGTCTTTGATGTGGATTATGTGTATTCCATGGTCAATTGACATTAACAGTATTACTTCACAGAAGGATGTCCTTCATTGGTGGGGACGCCATAGTTTCACCATCGTATGGCTTTCCTAGCTGACGTTGATATTGTGCCATTGGTATGTGTTCCACAGGTCACCCATGTCTCCAGATGCGGGCGTGTGAACCCATTCGGTGCTGGCATATTGACAGCTGTGTGCGCGGTATTGGCACAGCGGTCTGGCTTTGTATGTGGAGTGTCTACTGGTTTCCCCATCTGTATTACCTGTGTTATGCCTCACTGCAGCTGTGTGGTTACACCAAGTTCGCGGTTATGGGTGCCATCTCGGTCCTAAGCTTGTCCATCCCTCGCGAGTGTCTACTGGACACTGGTATGGAGCAGTACACATTTCACACCTGCATTTCGCATTAGACGGTGGATGCTTTGCACTATCAGTGGGGAGTAAGCCACGTGCTACTCCCACATCCCTCCCATGGTGCGGGACAACGTATTATCTGCCAAACAACACCGAGCCCCGTTACTGCATACCCAGAATCCCATGGATGCAGCCCTCAACGGTACCCATTACACATCCTGCATGTGTGCGGGAATGGGATGTGGACGCACATCTATGGGCTCTACAATATGGGAATATCTGTACATATGTCACGCCCTCTGTGGACAGCTGTCATCAACCCTGAACACGCTGGGGGTGCATATGTCTGGCTGTACCGTAGACACAGTTGTCAGTTATTTCGGATCTCCCGATAGTGGCTGGTTGACATTGCGTACGGATGACTCTCTGGGGCCCTACTATGAACACCATTGTGCACATGTACAGTGTAGACCTTGTTGGACTGTGTCCATCTGGCTAGTGGGTTTGACCGCTGCTGTATGTTCCCCCATCGCGGATGTGTGGTTGCTACCCATATTATGTAGTGCTACGTTGACCAGGGTATTCTAAACCGAAACCGGATGGTGTAGATCCAATGATGCAGGCTAGGAGAAGCTTTAGGTCATCCTCCAATGTCCCATTAGGATATGTCCGCCACAGTATCGGCACGGACACAACCAAAGAATGTAGATCCTATTAAATCATTGACGGATGTTCTTCATAAGCGTGAACGCCATAGTGTCAGGATCCTATGACTTTCCCACTTAACGTTGTTGGTGTGCAGTTAGTATGTGTTCCACAGGTCGGCCATGTGTTCCGCGGTATAGTAGCGAGTGATCCCCATTCACCTTCTAGCAGATTGGGTGCTGTGTATGCCGGTATTCGCACGGCAGTCTGACATCGTATGTGGAGTCTCTACTGTAGTCCCTATCTGTATTCCCTGTGTTGTGCCTTACCACAGCTGTGTCATTCCACCAGGTTTGCATTTATGGGTGACATCTTGGCCGTACGTTTGTCCATCCATGGGAACTGTCCAATGGACACTGGTATAGTGCTGTACACATTTCACAGCTGCATTTAGCATTCTCCGGTGGGTGATTTGCATAATTAGTGCGGAGTAACGCATGTGCCATACCCACATCCCTCCCACGGGGCGGGACAATGGATCATCTGCCAATCAACACCGAGACCCATGTCTGCATACCCACGATCCCATGGCTGCAGCCCTCGACAGTACCGTTGCACATCCTCCACGTGCGGGAATGGGATGTGGACGCACCTGTATGGACTGGACAATCTGAGGATTCATGTGCATATCACCTGCAGTTCATGGACAGTTGTCATTAACCTTGGACACGCTGGTGGTGTATATATGTAGCTGTGCGTAGTCACGGCTGCCGCTTCATCTCGTTGTCCCGCTCCCAGCAGGTGGCATTGGGAAGGGAAAAATTTTGGGTCCTACACTGGACACCAGTGTGCATATGTAAAGTGTAGAACATAGTGGACTGTGTCCATCTGACCAGTGTGTTTGACTTCCGCTGCATGTCCAGCAGTCACGGATGTCTGTTTGAGTACCCATATTATGTAGTGCTACGTAAACCGGGTCTTCCGCCACTGAACCCAAATGGTGTAGTTCCCATGATGCAGGCTAACAATTGCTTTCACTAATCCGCAGATATCCCATTGGGACATTCCCGCCTCTGTATTGTCACATTAACACGAAGAAACCATGTATAACCTATTGATTCATTGCAGGATGTTCTTTATATGTGTGTACGCCATAGCTTTAACATCCTATACCCTTTCTGATTGACTTTGTTGGTGTGCCATTAGTATGTGTTCCGCAGGTCGCCCATTTGTTCCGCGGTATGGCAGCGAGTGATCACCATTCACTTGCTGGGAAAAGAGTGCTGTGTACGCCGGTATTGGCACAGCGGTCTGACTTTGTATGTGGAGTCTCTACTGTAGTCCCTATCTGTATTCCCTGTGTTCTGCCTTACTACAGCTGTGTGATCCCAGCAGATGTGCTGTTATGGGTGCCATCTTGACCGAACGTTTGTCCGTCCATGGGGAATGGCTACTGGACACTGGTAGAGGGCTGTACACATATCACAGCTGCATTTAGCATTCTCTGGTGGATGATTTGCATTATTATTGTGGAGTAACGCATGTGCTATACCCACATACCTCCCGCGTGATACGACAGATTATCTGCCAATTGACACACAGCCCCATTTCTGCATACCCACGATCCCATGTCTGCAACCCTCGACGGTACCCATTGCACATCCTCCATGTATGCGTGAATGGGATGTGGGCCGTCTATGGACTCGGCAACCTGGGGAGTCCGATCCATATGTCCTGCATGTCATGGACACTTGTCATCAACCTTGAAAACACTGGTGGTGCACATATGTGGCTGTGCCGTAGTCACGGCTATCAGGTCTTCTGGTTCTCTAGATCGCCGCCTGTTCACATTGCATTCGGATAATTTTTGGGTCCTACAATGGACACCAATGTGCATATGTCAAGTGTAGAACCTATTATACTGTGTCCATCTGGCCAGTGGGTCTGACTGCTGCCGTATGTTCAGCAATCACGGATGTCTGTTTGAGTACCCATATTATGTAGTGCTACGTGAACCGGGTTATCCACCACTGTACCCAAATGGTGTGATTCCAATGTTGCAAGCTAACAATTGCTTTCACCTATCTGCAGATATCCCATTGGGACACTCCCGCCTCTGTTTTGTCAACTTTACACAAACGAAACATGTAGATCCTATTAATTCATTGAAGGATGTTCTTTATATGTGGGTACGCCATAGCTTAACCATCCTATAACCATCCTAGTTCACGTTGTGGGCGTGCCATCAGTATGTGTTCCGCAGGTCGCACATTTGTTCCGCGGTATGCAAGCGAGTGATCCCCAGTCACTTGCTGGCAGGTTGAGAGCTGTGTACGCCGGTATTCGCACAGCGGCCTGACATTCTATGTGGAGTGTCTGCTGTACTCCCTAAATGTGTTCCCTGTGTTCTGCCTTACTACAGCTGTGGGATTCCGCCAGGTGTGCAGTTATGGGTGCCGTCCTGGACGTACATTTGTCCATCCATGGGAACTGCCTCATGGACACTGGTGTAGGGCTGTACACATGTCACAGCTGTATTTAGCATTCTCAGGTAGATGATTTGCATTATCAGTGCAGAGTAACGCATATGCCATACCCACACACCGCACACGGGGCGGGACAACGGCTTTTCTGCCAATCAAGTCCGACACCCATTTCTGCATACCCACGATCCCATGGCTGCAACCCCCGACAGTACCCATTGCACACCTTCCATGTGTGCGGGACTGGGATGTGGACGCACATGTATGGACACGGCGATCTGTGGATTTCTGCTCATATGTCCTACATTTCATAGATACCTGTCATCAACCTTAATCACACTGGCGGTGCACATGTCTAACTGTGCCATAGTCACGGCTATCGCATCATCTGGTGGTCGGAAATGGCTGGTCGGCGTTCTGTTATAATGTAATTTTTGGGTCCTACAATGGACACATATGTGCAAATGTAAAGGTAGATGTTGCTGGATTGTGTCCAACTGACCAGTGGTTTTGACCGCTGCTGTATGTTCGCCAATCGTGGATGTCTCTTTGACTACCCATTCTACGTGGAAAGCTACGTAAAACAGGTGTGTTAGAACTGTAAATAACTGATGTATATCCAAAGATGCAGGTTAGCAACTGGTTTACATAAATCCCAGACGTCCCAATAGGACAGATCCGTCACTGTACTGTCAACATAACACCACCGGAACATGTTGATCTCCTATGTATTCATTGAAGCATGTCTTCTTTATAGGTGGGAACGCCATAGCTTACATATCCTACTTGACGTTGTTAGTGTGCCATTAGTATGTGTTCCACAGGTCGCCCATCTGTTCCGCTGTATGGTAGCGAGTGCTCCCCATTTTGTTGCTGGCGGATCGAGCACTGTATGCCGGTCAGTATGACGGGTGGTCTGACTGGTATGGGGAGTGTCTACTGTACTCCCTATCTGTATTTCCTGTGTTATGCCTTACTGCAGCTGTGTAATTCCACCAGGTTTCCAGTTATGGGTGCCATCTTGGTCGACACCTGTCCATCCATGGGAATTGCCTACTGGACAGTAATATAGGGCTGTACACATTTCACACATGCTTTTACCATTATCTGGTGGATGCTTTGCATCATTGGTGGGGAGTAAGGCACGGGCTATACCAACATCCCTCCCACGGGACAACGGATTATCTGCCAAACAACACCGAGCCCCAATTTTGCATACCCAGGATCCCATGGCTGCAACCCTCCACGGTACCCATTACACATCCTTCATGTGTGCGGGACTGGGATGTGGACTCACTTATATAGACACGACAATCTGTGGATTTCTGTTCATATGTCCTGCATTTCATGGACAGTTGTCATCAACCTTGAACACGCTGGTGGTGCATATGTATAGCTGTGCCGTAGTCACGGCTGTACACCGTCTGGGTCGACTGCAGCTGTTTCATGTCTCGAATGGGTATATTTTTGGAGTCCTACAATGGACACCGATGTGCATATGTAAAGTGTAGAACGTGTTGGACTGTCAACATCTGGCCAGTATGTTCCCCAATCGCGGATGTCTGTTCGCCTACCCATTCTACATGGTGCTACATAAAACCAGGTGTGTTAGAACTGTAAATACATGTATATCCAAAGATGCAGGTTAGCAACTGGTTTACATAAATCCCAGATGTCCCAATAGGACATATCCGTCACTGTACTGTCATCATAACACCACCGGAACATGTTGATCCCCTATGTATTCATTGAAGCATATCTTCTTTATAGGTGGGAACGCCTTAGCTTACATGTCCTACTTGGCGTTGTTAGTGTGCCATTAGTATATATGTTCCCAGTCGCCCATCTGTTCCGCTATGGTAGCGAGTGCTCCCCATTTGTTGCTGGTGGATCGGCTGTATGCGCCGGTATTGCATGGCGGTCTGACTTTGTATGGGGAGTGTACTGTCCTATCTGTATTTCCTGTGTTATGCCTTATTGCAGCTGTGTAATTCCACCAGGTTTGCAGTTATGGGTGCCATCTTGGTGGTACACCTGTCCATCCATGAATTGCCTACTGGACACTAATATAGGGCTGTACACATTTCACACCTGCATTTACCATTATCTGGTGGATGCTTTGCATCATTGGTGGGGAGTAAGGCAGGGCTATACCCACATCCCTCCCGCAGGGTGGGACAAGGATTACCTGCGAAACAACACCGAGGTTTCTACATACCCAGGATCCCTTGACTGCAACAGTGACGGTACCCATTACACATCCTTCGTCATGTGCGGGACTGTGATGTGACTTCTATGGACCGGTACCCTGGGTATTTCTGTGCATATGTGCTGCATTTCATGGACAGCTATCATCAACATTAAACACGCGGGTGCATAGGGGGCTGGGCGGGGTCGACAATGAGTTCATGTGGGTGATGAGGGGCGGCACGCTTTCCCGAAAATTTTGGGCCCTACAATGGACACCACTGTGCATATGTAAAGTGTAGAGCTTGGGACTGTGTCCTTGTGGCCAGTGGGTTTGACTGATGTTGTGTTCAACAATGGGATGTCTGCTTGACTACCCATACTGTGTGGCTACAGGAACCATGTTTTCGAGACCAAAACCCCAATGGTGTACATCCAATGTTGCAGGTTAAAAACCCTTTTAAATTTAATCCCCAGAGGTCCGGTTGGGAGGTATGCCCCTTTTTTTCGGAACAACACCTCCAGACGGTTTATGGGGAAATTTAGCGGGCTTACCGGCCATTTGCAATTTTAATTAAGAACGTGTCAATACATGTATGATAAAACATATTGTCATGGGTAATCTTTTTTTTGGACAATGGCCCCTTTTTGGCATCCGTTGCTGTATGTTGCGGTTACCCACATTGCTTGCTCAGAGGCAGACTTAAATTTTGCCCCACTGTGGTCTCCTTTAAGGACCCTGAGCCAGTGGTTAAATACTGCAGCCACTGCATCACTCACATATGCCGTCTACCAGTACCTACAGGACTGCATGAAACCCGGCATTTTCAACTGTGGTTCACCAATGCCAAGCATCCAGTGTGGTGTACCCCAGCCATAAAAGGCTGTACAACAAAGGGGGTGGCTACTACGGGCGCCCTTTGGTATGAAACCCGGTCATCAAAGTGTAGAGCTACATGCTGTCATGACATGGTCAGGGCACGTTCCCCAGATATACCCATGGACCTGGCTGACAATCATACCACCTTCATTTGCTATGCGACACCTGGGAGGTCACTCCCCTATGCTCTGACTGGGTTCACAAGATGTAGTTTACTCAACATAAAACATTGCCCGGGGTGACAAGTTGGGGAGGACATCTCCACCCTCCCCACATGGGAGATGTCTGTACCAGGGTTTTTGGTCCCCAAATGTTCTGTGAAAAACACCCCCGGGGGGGACATGCTCCTCCCTTCCCCCGGGTTAAAAATTGGGGAAACCCCCCTAGGGCCCCCTTTTTCCAATGAGGCCCCCCGGGGTGGTGGAACCCCCCGGGGACTGGTGGGGGTTTTCCCTTCCACTATTTTTCCAAATTTTTTTTAGGGGGGGTTTTTAAAA